>NC_073303.1:336498495-336798495 GCF_027595985.1 Sorex araneus | reverse complement strand
GGATAAGTCCATCATGCATGAGAATGAATTCCCTGAAAAATCCAGGTATGTGGGGTTTGTGACTGAAACCTCCAGGCTCGCCTGGAGTCAGGAATGGGCACCTCTCCCCATTTTACTGTGCTTCTGACTGCCTGGCTGTTATGCCCGCAAAACTGCCTCTGGGTGCCATGTAAGCTCATTAATGGCCATGGTCCAGATACTCACAAATAAATTTCGAAGAAAGCAACACATTGCAGAGATGACTCCAGACTCCCAAATAACCATCCAGTTAAATATTTAAATCCAGCTCTAACACCTATTTAAAATTTTAGAATTCCTGGAGTGCGTGGCCGCAAAAGTGGCCTCACAATATCTCATATTTTATGCCACTGATATAACAAGAACATCACACCACATTTAATGGGGTTTAAAGTAGAAGTCAACCTATCTTCATCAAATATATATATACTAGCACACAAGGCTCAACCTGTAACAACATGTTAGTGATCTCTTATACAGGGGCTTAATGGCTCCACAACAATTTTCACAAACTTTCCTCTAAAGAAAACTTTTCTGATCATTTTAATGGATGATAGCAAATCATAACAAGCAATACAAAACAAATTATTTACCATCTGCCTTTGGGGCAGACTTGGGTGGTGGTGGGAAAATTCAAAATAATGGTGGTGGGAAGGTGTAATAGTGGTAGGATTGGTGTTGAAATTTGAATGTAATAGAGTATTGTGAAAAACTTCACAAAAATAACTGAAAAATGAATGAAAAACCAAAAGACTATTAAGAGAAATGTTTATCAGTTAAAAAATGGAGAAAAACATTACCATGATTTTCAAGTCCATTGCATGCTTTACTCCTCTAATTTAAAGTGAATGAGGTTTGAATAGCATTTTATTGTACTTGAACAATATTGAAGTTATATCTGAAAGATTCCTAGCAGACATGAGTTATAGGCTGACCCAAAGAGTAATTGTAAAGCTTTTCCTGAAGAACAGAGGGAGCCTCCAATAATTACCATTTTTACCTGAGTAAGGTGATAGCTCAGAGGAACTCAGCGTTGGTGAAAATAGGTGGAACTGGAGATTGTACTCTCTTTCTGTAAAATGGGGGAATCATTTTTTTTAATTTTTAAAATTTTATTGAATCACCGTGAGATAGTTACAAGCTTTCATGTTTGGGTTAAAATCTCACAATGATCAAACACCCACCCCTCCACCAGTGCACATTCCCCACCACCAATATCCCAGGTATACCCCCCTTTCCCACCCTCCACCTGCCTCTAAGGCAGACAATATTCCCCACACTCTGTCTCTACTTTGGGGCATTATAGCTTGCAACACAGACACTGAGAAGTCATCATGTTTGTCCCATTATCTACTTTCGGCATGCATCTCCCATCCCAATTGGTTCCTCCAGTCATCATTTTCTTAGTGATCCTTTCTCTATTCCATCTGCCTTCTCCCCTCCGCTCATGAAGCAGTCTTCCAGCTATGGGGAAATCCCCCTGGCCCTTGTATCTACTGTCCTTGGGTGTCAGCCTCATGTGATACTATCCTGCACTCCACAAATGAGTGCAGTCCCTCTATGTCTGTCCCTCTCTTTCTGACTCATTTCACTTAGCATGATACTCTCCATGTTTATCCATTTATAAGCAAATTTCGTGACTTCATTTCTCCTAACAGCTGCATAGTATTCCATTGTATAGATGTACCAAAGTTTCTTTAACCAGTCATCTGTTTTGGGCACTCAGGTTGTTTCCATATTTTGGCTATTGTGAACAGTGCTGCAATGAATATATAGGTACAGATGTCATTTCTACTGTGCTCTTTTGCATCCTCGAGATATATTCCCAGAAGTGGTATTGCAGGGTCATATGGAAGCTCAATTTCTAGTTTTTGAAGTACTGATCATATTGTTTTCCAGAAAGGCTGGACTAGTCGGCATTCCCACCAGCAGTGAAGGAGCGTCCCTTTTTCCCCACGTCCACGCCAGCACTGGTTGCTTTTGTTCTTTTGAATGTGTACCAGTGTCTGTGGTATGAGATGATATCTCATTGTTGTTTTGATATGCATCTCCCTGATGACTAGTGATGTGGAGCATTTTTTCATGTGCCTTTTGGCCATTTGTATTTCTTTTTTGAGAAAACTTCTGTTCATTTCTTCTTCCCATTTTTTGATGGGGTTGGAGATTTTTTTCTTATACAATTCTACAATTATCTTGTATATCCTGGATATTAATTCCTTATCAGATGGGCATTGGGTAAACATTCTTTCCCATTCTGTGGGCTCTTTCTGTATTTTGGTCACTGTTTCTTTTGAAGTGCAGAAGCTTCTTAGTTTGATGTAGTCCCATTTGTTTATATTTGCTTCCACTTGTATGGTCAGTGCTGTTTCGTCCTTAAAGATGTTTTTAGCTTCAATGTCATGGAGAGTTCTGCCTACATTTTCTTCTATGAACCTTATAGATTCATGTCTGATATTGAGGTCTTTAATTCACCTTGATCTGACTTTTGTGCCTGGCATTAGACAGAGGTCAGAGTTCTTTTTTTTGCAGGTAGCTATCCAGTTTTCCCAGCACCACTTGTTGAAGAGGCTTTCCTTGTTCCACTTCGCATTTCTTGCTCCTTTGTCAAATATTAAGTGGACATGTATTTGGGGGTTTGTGACAGGATATTTAACTCTGTTCCATTGGTTTGCACATCTGTTTTTATCCCAATACCATGCTGTTTTAATTACTACTGCTTTGTTGTAGAGTTTGAAGTTGGGGAAGGTGACACCACCCATCTTCTTTTTTCCAGGGATTGCTTTAGCTATTCGTGGGGGTTTATTGTTTCATATAAATTTCAGGAGTGCTTTGTCTATTTCTTTGAAAAATGTCATGGGTATCCTGATAGGGACTGCATTAAATTTGTATAGTGCTTTGGGCAGTATTGCCATTTTGATAATGTTAATTCTCCCTAAGCATGAGCAGGGAATGTGTCTCAAAATGGGGGAATCTGAGATCTTGAAAGTTACTTTTTAAAGCATAACAAAATACTCTAAATCAGTCATTAAGCAGACTGCTGGGCACAGGTGGAAAACTTTCTCTTTTGTAAGACATTTAAAAAAACATTAAAGATATTTATAACCATTCCTAAAGACAAAAATGAGAACTCTCTGTGGATTAGCCAAAATTGAGTAAATCTGAAAAGATAAAGGACAGGCAACTCTCATCACCAGTCCAAACCAGATGTTTCAACTGAAAGATGGGGTTGATGATACTGTTCAAAAGCCACTTCTCACACAATGAGAAGCTATCCCAACCAAGAATACACGATGGACGATTCTTCTCTATATTAATGTAAGCTTTAGATCCTTGTGGTTGTCTTCAACTTCAGCTGCAGTGGTCTGTCCCTGGCAGAAACTGAACAAGTCTAACCTCCATTACACTGTCTTCTCTGCTTTTTGCACCACATCCTTTCCAAACTTAAGGCAACACTTTTGGACCATAGGCAAGCACAGTCTATGTATGGGGATTCGACACACCCAGGGGAAGACTTCAATGAAAGAAAGGAGTTCTTTTGCAAGGAATTCTGTGAGGATTTTATATGCTTCTCAGAGGTCCTGTTCAAATCCTTTCAAATGCTCTTTTATATAAATCTTTCCTGTTTACAAAGCTAACACTCATTACTTCTTTGCTTGTGCTTCTTGAGATTCTTTTTAAATAAACTATATACAGATTCTTTTTAAATAAACTATATACATAAACTATATACACTTCTCAGGTTCCATTTTTGGGGAGGGATATAGAGTATAATCAAGAATTACCTAATATTCAAAACAGCAAACAATGAATGAAAAAGAGAGTATTAATATCACATAGAGGAAAAAATAATATGAACAATGTGAAAGTGATTTTAAGAGTAAATAATAACATCAGAGAGAAGACAAAGGATTTTGCTAATTTGATACAAGAGCAAGAGATTATTAAACCATAATAAGAGGTACTTAAGAAAAATACCTGACAGTTATAACTTCTTAGAAATAAAATGTGATTGTTGAAATAATAAATTGATTTAGTTGACTGAGTATAATGCTGGATATACCTGATAAATGAATCAGTGATTTAGAGTATTAGAGTGAGAGAAGGTATTCTCTCTGAATGTAGCTCAGTGACATTAAAAAAATAGAAGGTATGAAACATTAGAACTATAAAGGAAATCTCTGGGGGTTTCACTAATCATTGAATAGTGCTTACAGAAATACTGGAATTGAGATAGTTGAAGGGAGTCAACACAGAAAGAAATAGTTCTGAAA
This sequence comes from Sorex araneus, assembly GCF_027595985.1. Classification (NCBI taxonomy): domain Eukaryota; kingdom Metazoa; phylum Chordata; class Mammalia; order Eulipotyphla; family Soricidae; genus Sorex; species Sorex araneus. The sequence continues at coordinate 336,794,206 of NC_073303.1, read as the reverse complement.
ATTTCCATAACTGAAGATTTCAAACAGAGTCCATCACGTGCTATGCAAAATTTTAAAACTATGCAAGAAAATACATTTATATGCAAATTAATATCCCAGGGACATAATTCTGAGTAGTTTAGTTTGATTTATGATAGTGTTCTTTATGGTCTTATAGTTGGGTTGTTTCAAATGATAAGGACTATATTTTTTCTTGAAAAAAAATACATGATAGCAATAGAGATATTTTAAAAGTGTTTAATGACATGAAAATTGAAACATTAAGAGTAAGCAGGAAAAGTTTTTACTTTCCCCTTTTTATTAAAGGAGTGGACAGTAAAAATATCTAGGTATTGATGATTTTTGTGCTCAGAAAGGAGTAAAAACAACATTCAGAAGAATCACTGCTGGTCATTTTATGATTAATTGGACCACATCAAGATTGATGAAGTTGATTCTGTGAAGAAGATTGACCATATAAATTCATACTTCTGTTAATATTATTTCCTTCTTTTATCAATCTTATTTTTTCTAGTTAGTTGAAGAGTTGGAGAGTGATGCTCTATTTGACTGACATTCAATGACTCATCTTCAGGTGCCAATTATTTACATGGTGACTTGCCTACATGATATCAAAATGATTAGTTACTACAGTTACAAAGAGAAAGCAAACATACTGCTTGTTGATTACACCACTTGTATCACTTGCCATCCCCTTGATCTTCAATTTGCTGGAGTGAGAACCAGTAACGTCTCCATTTGCTCCTGTTGCATGCTAGTGTAGCCAAATGGTATCTGCTCACTCCAGGAACACGAAGAGCCTCAAACTGTTCATTCAGGGTTTTGAAGAAGTCTGACCATCTCGTTGGTGGGCGGCCATGCAGTCTTTTGATGTCCTGTGGAATTCAGTTGGTAACAACTCTAGTCCAGCGGTTGTCTCTGAATCGCATTACGTGTCTGGCCCATCTGATTTTTGATGTCTTGGCAAACGAGACAGCATCCCTGATTCTTGATCATTGACAAAGGTCGGAACTCCAGATTCCTTCTCTCACTTGAGTGAAATGTGGTATTTCAAGCATAGCTCTTTCAATTCCTCTTTGAGATACACTAATAGCATTCTCGTCCTGTTTTCCTAGGGCCCAGGTCTCTGAGGCATATGTTAGTGCAGGAAGAACAGTGGAGTTGAAAAGATGTGCCCAGAGCTGGAGTTTTTTCGTCCTCTTAACCACTTCTTCGACGCTCTTGAAGGCGTTTTTTGCTGCTCTCTTCCTCCTGTGCAGTTCTGCCCCAAGTCATTCCTCATGTTGAGTTCTTAACCCAGGTACACATAGCTGCTGCATTCAGAGATGTTCATTCCATTGAGAGCAAATAGAACATCAGGGACTAGATCGTTTTTCATGAACATTGTCTTGGTGAGATTCAGCTGCAGTCCGACCTTTCCACACTCACGGTCGAAGTCAGCCAGCATTTGTGCCGCTTGGTTAATATTTGGTGTTATTAGAATAATGTCATCAGTGAAGTGGAGGTGGTGTAGTTGCTGACTGTCTATCTTCACTCTCATTCTTTCCCATTCCAGTCGTAGAATGATGTTCTTGAGGGTGGCACTGAAGAGTTTCAGTGAAATGGTATCACCCTGCCAACCCCCTCTCTTTACATCGATGATCACTTCCTTATAGAATGGTGCGATCCTGGTGGTGAATCTGTAATATAACTCATGGAGGATCCTGATGTACTGAGTTTGAACAACCTGTTTGGGTAGGGCTTCGATGACCACTTCAGTCTCAACAGAATCAAAGGCCTTCTTTAAATTGATGAATGTTAGTCAGAGTGGCATCTTGAACTCTCGTGAAACTTCAATGAACTTGGTCACTGTGTAAATATGTTCTATCTTGCTGAATTTTTTCTGAACCTGGCTTGCTCACATGGTTGTCCTTCATCTAGTGTTCTGCCTATTTTATTCAGGATGACTCAAGTGAACAACTGGTAGATGACAAACAGGCAGCTTGGGTGATAGTTGCCAATTTTGTAGATGTCTCCCTTCTTGTACAACAGAATGGTCCTGCTGGTTTTCCATTGGGATGGAACCTTGCATTCGGACAGATAGCGTGTGAAGAGCCGAGTCAGTGTTTTGACAAGTACTGGCAGCAGATACTTCAGGTGTTCGGGTCTGACCTTGTCTGGAATTGTTGCTGTACGCGTCTTTACCAACGAAATGGTGTGTCGGATTTTGGAAGGGAGGACGTTGGGAACGACATATCCGTTCTGCAGAATTTGGTATGTGGGCAGGTGGATGTGGCTATCAAAGAGATCTGAGTAGAAATTGTGAATAATCCTCTCCATTGACCTTCTGGAAGATATGATAGACCCATTAGGACGTCGGAGGGCAGTCATCTTGGTCTTGTAATTGGCGAAGGATAAGCGAGTGTTGCAAATACTTTTCCTGGCTTCTGCCACATTGGACAACACTGTTTCTCTCTTTGAGGTCTTCCTTTATTTCTTCTCTGCACAGCTTTGTGAGCTCGGACGTTGGACGTTAGTTTGTAATTTCCTGAGGCTCATGCCAAATCATGTTGGTATATGAGTTCTAGAGTTTCCAAAGACAGGCGTCTGTTTGTGGCTTTCCCACTCTTGGCATTCCTCATGCAGTCATGGAGGTGCTGAACCAGTTGATTGTATTCCTCGTTGATGTTGTCAATGATGACATCTTCCCACGTTGCCACAATAGTGCTAAAGAGCTCCCAGTTGGTGGTCATTCTGGGAGTTCTCTTTTTCAACTTAAACTTTGCAGTCTTTTCTCCCCATGCTATGACGTAGAATTTTGCATGAAGGAGACAGTGGTCCGATCCTGTTTGGAATTTTGGGACAACAGTGACATTGGTCAGGCAAAACCATCGATTGAATATGATGTGACCAATTTCATTGTGGAACTGTACACTGGGAGACTCTCATGTCCAACGTTTAGATTCGGCCTTCTGGAACTGTGAGTTATTATGGATGGTCTTAGTCAACATGATGAACTCAGACAGTCTCTCACCCTGTTTGTTCCATTATAGGCCATGGGTCTCAATGTGGAGTTCTTCAGGCAACCTTCTCGGTCCTATCTTGGCATTAAAATTGCCAACAATGATCTTGTAGAAGGTGTGGTCTTCTTTATAGAACTTCTTCAGCTCCATGTAGAACTTCTCAATTTCTTCTTCATCGTAGTTGGATGTTGGTGCAAAGACGTCAAAGATAGAAACTGCTGGCAGTGAGCCACATCTATTCATGCATAATCGTCCAATTCAGGTTGTTAGGCATTTGAATGTATCAATGCTCATAGTCAAGTTCGTGTGGACAAGGACACCGACACCACTGATGCCTCTATTGTCACATGTTCCGAGGAACAGTTCTTCTCCAGTGTCAAAAGTGGCATGATGTGATGGATGCCTTCTCGTCTTGGTCAGACCAATGATGTCGTCCTTAATCTTCTTCACTTGAACCATCAGGTCCTCGATGGATGCTTCCAATGCCAGCATACATGCATTGAAAGTACAGGCAGTCATTTTAGTCCTTCTTTGTTTTGGCAGTCTAGTTCGTCCCTGAGATTTTATCAGCCTCTCCTTGCTCATCCTTCTTAATGCTGCCATATTGGGGGCTCTTTTAGTGTCAGGGGAATGAGGCCCATTGTTGTTACTGTTTTTGGCATATGAAATATGCCATGAACAGCTTGCCAGGCTCTGCCATGCAGGCAGGATACTCTCAGTAGCTTGCCGTGATGGAGGCTTTTAGAGCGGCCTCTAATCACCCTTACAGGTGTTCCCATGGTTCAGACCATATTTGAACCCCATCATTTTGTCTATGATTACATAGAGAAAAAAATGTGCATGTTGATTCTTCTACCTTTCATTTGGTTGATCTGACACTGTACATACACAGTCTGCACTGGGTATTGAAGTGCCATTGTTTTCATTGTGCCTACACTGTAGGCACTTACCTTTATGTAGAGTGATCTAGTTACTAGTATTTTGGCACTGGAAGTATTGTTTCTTTTTCATAGCACAGTACTAAAGAAGGGCAAATCCATATGTTCCCTACAGTCTAGATGTCTCTTGCCATGTTTAGAGACTCCTGCCTGAATCTGGAGTCAAGCATTCCAAGAGCTCTGTAGAGCTGGCAACCAGAGGTAGTGAACACACACTTTACCATATCTTAAGGGAAGCAGCAGTTTGTCGGTGATGTTTGATGGCTTTCTTTATCTTAATATAAAAATCTCTGGGGCACACTACGGTCTCTCAACGTATCCCTATTTAACTGCACTCCTTACTTTTAGCTGCTTGGGCTCAGCTAACCAAACGGTGGCAGAGATGTGTATAGGCGATCTTAAATCATTCTGATTTTCCCAAGTCCCTCTGCAGTTTTCGGATGGAACATATGGCAATGTTATGTCTATTTGAAAAAGCCTTTGCATCATATGTTTATACAACTGCTCACTATCCCAAGACAAAAATTCTTTTCCTGTTATTGCCCATTTGCTGACTGAAGAAATTATCCTCTTTATGTATTCTGGTACTTTACCTTGATATCTTACATGTTTAATTATGTAGCCCTCAGTCCATAATCTATATCTTCATCATCTAAGGCCATTTTGCTTCTGTGAATTCAAAGCTTAATGATATGTTGGGAAATAAAGAAGTTTTTTAAATATCTTCTACTAATACTCTCTCTGAGATTGAAAAACAATAGAATCACAAATACAATGTTAAATAGGGAAAGATCAGTAAATTCTTAGATGTCTCTCAGATGTTACTCAGTAATGTTGTGGCACTAAGATAATACCTTTAACACCCTTTACATCAAGCTTAGATGTTGGAAACAGAAGATAATGGGAATGCTTTTACTTACCCTACAAATTCCGTAACTCCAAATGCATCAGGGTAGATTGTTGTCATCATTTGACCTATGTGAACACTAGTCTCCATGGAAATAAAGGCAATCAGGGATATGGGAAATCCAACTGAACTTGATTTTTAGTATAGTTGCATATAAAAGAATAATAGTGGAGATAAAGTGCCATGGAGATTTTAGAATTCAATTTTGGTCATAGAGTAGCACAAAAGATTTGATGGAGATCTTATAAATAAAATTTGCATCTTGCCTTTTACTTATATAAAGTCCTTTACCTACTTTCAGAAATAAGTTTTCTTCCTGGAGTTACCCTATACTCCATGTATGCCTCTTATCATGTCACAGTTAAGCAAATTATTATAAGGTGAATTACTTCCTTTCCTTATGATATGAACTTCTTTGTTACATTAGTAGAACCAGTTGTCAACTTAAGCCCATAATTTTTATAAGAGTTTCTACCTGCAGTCTTGGGAAGGCAACCATGCAACATTTAAATATTTCAAGGTTAAAATTCAATGATTACATGGCCATTCAGTGTTTTGTGAACATTTTGCTGAAGTTTCAAATCAAAGTGTGTCTGAAATGTGAAGGTTAAATTGGTTGACCTGGGAACTTCTTGGAAAAAGTTCTATTACATTAGCTAATGCAATGCAAAGTCTAACCTGAATTGGGCATCATGTTTTGTATGTAAACCAAAGGTATCGAATTTGTGGCTTTTGCTAGCTTTGCAGAAAAGGTTTTTTAAAAATACATTTCTTGATAGTGCAAAACTAGCAAAAGCCACAAATGGAATGGACTTGCTTCTCATGGAAAACCTTTTGCATCCTAGATCTCCGGTAAGCCTCTACAGTACTTTGCGGTTTGCATCTCCAATCTCAGAATGGGTCTGTTATCCTCTTAGCTCCTCAAGAAGCTGAACAAGTTCCACATAGACCGCTGGAGTGGTCTAAGGGATACTGCCTGTCTCACTGGCAGGCTAATGTTTCTCCATCAGTTTCCATATTCATAATAGTAGGACCAGGAATCATACTCAAGAAGCAATTTATTGGCCCCAGACGAGTAGACAGTTGGAATGTCAGGCATCAGTGTATCTAAAGATGGATTCTATGGTAGAATGCTCTGAATCAGCAAAGTTAAGAGAGAGAAAACAGCAGCTATTAAAGGCTATGGATATAACATCTGAAATTTCAACCCCTGTGGTCATACTTTTACAAAACACATAAAGCTTATTATAGTATGTAATAATCTACCTTTGGGTGATCTATATGCTGTCAATATTTTTGTCTATTCACATCTACCTACCAGAAAAAGTAAACAAAGTCCTGTGATTATCTAGGTTCTTATCTAAAGAGAATATCTAGAGATAGAAAATAAATTGTCGAGTGTCCTTGTATTACATATGGCTATAAAGAACTGGAGTCTAAAGTCTTGACAGTTATGTGATTTTCTGATTACACTGCATTACTGGCCTGCGACCTCATCATTTGTATTCATTTTGCTTCCCAGTCTGAGTATCCAATCTTTCAACTCTTTGTTACTAGTGATCATTTCAACTCAGAGATGCAGAGGATTAGAGTTGACAAATGGATAACAGAAAGAGAGAGAGAGAGAGAGAGAGAGAGAAAGAAAGAGAGAGAGAAAGAGAGAGAGACAGAGAGACAAACAGAAGTAGAACCAGGTGAGTTCTCTTTCTTTCTTTAAACTATTCATTTATGAGAGATAAAATGGGGAGAAGCCTGAAATTCTTAAAAAAGTAGTTTCTAGGGACAAGAGAAATTGTGGGAAATTGGGGGTTAAGCTACATGCCCTCCTCCCAAATGAATTTTAAATTATCTATAAATTTGATGATATGTGTATCTCTACACAATTAAAGCTAAGGGTAGAAGAATGTTTCTGTGCATGTGGGGCTCTTATTCTTGTATTCTTGGGAATACAATCAACATATCTGAGAGGTATTTATATATTTGAAGGTATTATGTTCTTGGAATAACTCTGTATTGATGCAGAGTGCATTATTTTCCTCCAGATATCTTGACCACTTAAGTCTTTCTTGGGGGAAAATCAGGAGCAGATATAAGTTGAACAGGCTATTTCGTACCATCATGTTAGAATGACAACCTGAACTGGAAAGCTGGTTTGCTCTGTGGGCATCCCCACATACCCTTTCATTATGAAGGGCTGTAACAAACACCCACCATTGGAGTCTTCATACACTACAGTCCATGCAAGATGTGATAGTCCATTTTACTTGGAAATGGGACAAATCTACTCCTCAATAGATTTCCTGAAGCTGGTTTTGAACTCCTACCCATTCTTTAAAAACTGGGATGCTTTCCATCAGTCACAAGTTCTAAAGGAAAAAATCAGATTTTTTTTTCTTGAAAGGTGAGAACTGAATCCATCTTTTGCTCTAGAGCTTGTGTCTAAAATCCAGAATCCTATTAACAAGCTAATGTTGCTTGACCCTGAGAGATATGTAAGGTTGGGGCTGCAGAAAGCCCTACACTGCACTGAGGAATGTCAAATCAAGCTTTGTAAGGCAAGGCAAGGCAGTGCCTGAGGTGCTTTATTTGATTAGAAATTAATATCTCTTTCTGGATAATCTTATCAGGGTATCTCCAAAAGGTGTTCAAAATCTCCACCCCACCCCACCCTACCCTATATGTCACTCATTATCTGCCCAACCAACTTTCATGTAGCAGTTTTAAGGGTGAGACCAGAGCTTAGAGTCCCACAACCATCAGAGATAATGTCACTTCTTATCATTTGTATCCAGGTAATGAGGTTGTCCATTAAGCGAATACAATGCCTGAATTGTATGCTGAGTAAAGGGAAATGTTTGACTTTTGCTATCAGCTTTGCTCCCCTCACTCCTTGACACTTGCCGAATTGATGATTCTTCTTCCAGGATAACTTTTTGAGCACAAAATTCATTTTAACAGCCACTTTTTCCTTATTAAACAAACCACTGCATATTTTTATTCCTGTTTACTTCCACCATCAGATTCACCGAAGCACAAAACAAATCAGCCTAATTTTTCCGTGAACTTTGCTTTTGACATCTTTCTATTTTTCAAAGAGAATAAATGTGCTGTTACTTGACCGCTCTCTTTCAGGCTGAGGAAGCAGAGAGCTATTTTTGAAGCTCCTTAAATCAGAAGCTATGGCTTTTTACAAAAGCCGCCCCACAGGACATCAAGACTGTGTTTGGAAACATATGTGATAAAAAAAATAAAGAAACAAACCGTAAAAATGAACTGGGATCACCTTGTAATTGGGCAGAGAGGACTTCCTGCTGCTCTTCCTGTTTTTTTAAAAGCCAATGCTCCCGCATTTCTCACCTTTTGCTGTAAGATATTGTACACAAAATCTTCAATTGCCAAGCAAATCACAGCCAAGAGTCAGACCCCCTGTCTGGAAGAGACCTTTCTCTCCTCAATATTCTCTTTTATTGATGCTATGGAAAGAAATTAGAGATACACAAAGAATCAACAGTGGTTACAGTGAAAACTCAAGTCCTATACAAAGAACCCTTAGTGAGGGCTTACAATGCACCACCATCTACACGGGATGACATTAGACAGCTCAATAAGGTTTAATTGTTTCACGGCTGTGCTACCAGGCAGACACCTTGCATGCCATTGGAACATTAGTGCCCTGTAAGTAAACTACGTTACTACTACTTTACCTAGTATCAGTAAATTGCTGTTATCTTCCCAGCCAGCATAGGAATAGGAAAGAGAGGGATGCAGTGTGTCTTAGGAACGATGATGCCTCATTTTACCCCAGAATCTACCCTCAAGTGGTAAGTGTTCCTCCTCTTCAATTGCTCCCACTCAGATGTGAGGTCAACAAATAATTGCTGTGCCTATCTTTTACAGCTCAGCATAGCAGGGTTCCTGGCACATGTAGATGGTTACTAACCACAAATAATAATTATTGGCTGCCCACTAGTTTAATGGTACTGAGGATTTTTTTTAAATATAAAAAGGCATGATTAGATTTGAAGGTGTTAACAATGTTTGCACTATATTTTCTAGAAAAAATTTGCAGCTTTGCAGACACAGAAAACAATTAGCATGACAATGGTAAGAAAGTTATATGAAAATTTCTCCTACAATTTTTTCTTTTCAAAAATTTGTGTGTAAAGATATGCACATGAACAAGCACTATAAGAAAACTAAAAAGGCACAGGACTATGAAAGAATAAAAAAATTTATAGATATGTGTTTTTTTCCTACCAAAATGGATACATTGATCAAGTTTTACTGTCTTATGCATTAACAATTTTGCCTGAGCATAAGCTTCAAGAATGTACATTTTATATTAGGTGTTCCAAATATATTTTACAATGAGTGAGGAATACAATGCAAAATTATGGGACAGGAAGATTATATCCTACTTTTTAAAGTAGGTTTTAAATTTACTATATACCCCACACCCCACTACAACCAACATTAGAAAAAAAACCTTGTGATGGTGGTGAATTACTGTTTTCATCCATATGTTTATGGCATGTAAACTTCCCTGTATGGATGGATAGACAGGAACGTTATTCTTGGAATTTGTTGACAACATGGGTGCGATTTTTCACTTCACCTATTCTCAGGGAATTCTGCAAAGCCATAAATTCAATGTTAGCTGGCTAGAGTGTTTCAAGAAAAAAATTACACAAAAAAACTTTAACATAGTGAACTGCTCGGTTTCAAAGAAATCTTAGTGGCATATTGGAAACTTACTATACTTTGCTGCCCCTGTAGAGGCTGATGGTGGAAACAAAGGCAGCTTGACTTGAGTTTAGTTTCATACACTTTGGTGATGTCTTCTTATCTATTCATTCTTAGTATTGTGTACTCTAGGAGTAGTGGTTGTGGGAAAAATCTATTGATTATGATTTAAGAAAGGAATATTCTGGACAGTAAGAAACAAAAACAGCTAGTAGTGGTGGGAGAGGAGTGAGGAAAAAGAAAGCCAAGAAATCCTTGCTGTGAAATGACTCTGAAGATACTTTTCTGCAAGCTAACAGATGGGCGTTTTCTAGTCAAAGAGAATTAAGGCCCAATTCAACTGTCTCTAACGCTGTCATTCACGTTCACCAGCTTTCTGTTACAGAATCTTCTTCAGTTTTTTTTCACCCTTAACTTCATGTTTGTTGAATACTGATTTCAGTATTCACTGAATACTGGGGCCCACCACTCGGAAATCTTTTCTTTTCTTTTCTCTTCCCTTATTACATATGAAAACGTGTCTTTTTCGTAGTAAATGATTCTTGGCCCTGGGGCTCTTCCTGATGCCCTCCTTGTGTTGTTCTACTGATGATTAGGTAGATCTTTTTTTTAGGAACTAATATGCCATGCTCTCCTTTATTTTCTATATAGGGAAAGATGGAAGAAACCCAAGGGTGCTGCCCAAGGAGTTCACAGTTCAGTGGAAAAAGGCATTTTCACAAAGCACAGTATTGATCCACAGCATGTGGTAAGTGAAATGCTGTGGGAATGTGGAGGCCAGGGGGTGGGCCTCTGGGAAGGCAGAGAAGATGTCACAGGAGAGAGAGATGAGTGAGGTTTCTGCTAGAATGTCTAGCTTGTTGACTTTTGATTGAATAGTCAATCAAAATACCATGACTCACACCTTTTTCTTTTTGGGGTTTTGGTTTGTCAGGGCTTAAAAAGTTGAGCCAAAAAAAAGGGCAAAGTTGCTGATTCAACCAAATGTGAGAGAGAAGAAGGGATGGGAAAAGATATGTGTCTATCTTGAGAGACTTCAAAGATGTCCTTTGAAGATAGGAGATAGAACCACCTCATCCATTCATGAAAAGTGGCCGACTAAGCCTAGTCTCTTCCTAGTCAGAATAGCTGCTGTCACCCCTTCTGTTTCTGAAGAGGAGAAAGTCAGAGAAGATGAGAAATCAGTCCCAAAGCTCTCTGGGGGAATGCTGTCCTTTAGAAAAGTGGGGAGAGGAGAATTCTTCCTGATATGTGTGGAAGATGCCTAGTTGTGTATCTGGAGAAGCTGAAGGGATGGAATAATCTGCAATAATGTGACTGCAGGAAAAATTGGAGAATTTGGGAAATAGCAGGGTTTGCTAAATGAGGAGAGTAAAATGAAAATTGTAGGATATGAGACAGGGCATGTAGATCTACAAAACACTTTAAAGAGTTTGACTATTACAACCAGGTAAAAAACACCTTCATGTTTCTATGTGTGCAGTTAATAATTTTGTGTTTTAAAAGAGTTTAAATAGATTCAAAATCGCAAAAAGCAGTGGAGAGAATTTCTATGTACACTTTGTTCAGATTCACTCAATGATAATATTTTAGTCATAGTATACTGTCAAAATCAGGAATTTGTCATTCATATAATAAATCAGATACTGACCTGAATTATTTTATAACTTTGTAAATATAAGTTATCTTACTTTTAGGTTTTTTTTTTCTTTTTGGGTCACACCCAGAAATGCTCAGAGGTTACTCCTGACTGTGCTCTCAGGAATTACTCCTAGCTGTGCTCAGAGGACCGTATGGGATGCCGGAGATCAAACCTGGGTTGGCTGTGTGCAGGACAAATGCCGTACCCACTGTACTACCACTTTAGCCCCCACAAACATGTTATTTTTAAACTTATGAGTTTGAATGTTTCTATGAAGGTTTTTTTTTTTTTTTTTGCTTTTTGGGTCACACCCAGTGATGCTCAGGGGTTACTCCTGGGTTTGCACTCAGGAATTGCTCCTAGCAGTACTTGGGGGACCACATGGGATGCCGGGGATCGAACCCGGGTGGGCCGCATGCAAGGCAAATGCCCTACCTGCTGTGCTATTGCTCTGGCCCCTGAAGTTTTTTTTTTTTTTATAAGCATAAATTCAAGTGACCAACTTTGTAATCAGGATATAGAACTGCACCATCATTAGGGAAAAAATCATTATAGTACTGCTTTACAAATGATTTATAATATCTCATTTTCCCATTTCTCCACCCCCTCCCATTCCTTTGTTGCAATGTCTGGGGCTCCAATAGACTTGGTTGTCTGTGTGCACGTTGAGTTGTGTTGCTAGCTGGAAGTTACACTATTTAGCTCTTGTATTCTCACAGATCTAGTTGTAACACTTGCAGTGATGCATATACACATGCTTTTTGGGGTTCAGACTGCTGTCTGCAATGTTACTCATTTCCTTTTTTTTCAGTGCTTGCCAAGGTTCACCCAAGTTTTGTAGTGGCCATGCTCACACAGCCTGACTGAGCCCCGGAGATGTCTCACTGTTGTGGTGTTGGTAGTTCTTAGACAGCAGAGCTCAGTGACCTTGCTCCCCACATGTGGGTGGCACCAGGGCCTGAGCTCATGACCTCATGCTTTCAAGGCAGGCACTTTTAGTCACCGATCCATCCCCCAGTTTCTCAATTCATCATCCTAGTCACATTCTTCCCCAAATTCCAACTCTGGCAGCCATTAATCTCCTCTAGTTATGACTTTGTCTCTTGGTGATTGTTACATAGATGGAATCATGCAATATGTAACCTTTGGAAACTGACTTTATTTTCACTTAGCATAACTGCTTCCAGATACATGCAAGTGGGTTGGTGGCTATACCAGCTCCCTTTTATTGTGAAGCAGTCTTCAGTTGTATGTCTATGATGCTTAGATTATCCTTTATCCATTAAAAAATTGATTTTATTTCCACTGGTGTTTATTATAAATAAAACTTCCATGAATAAAACTTCCATGAACTTGTGCACAGGATTTTGGAAGATAACACTTGGTTCTCTATGACAAATATCCAGTGACATCGTCGCTGGATATATGGCAATTTATAGTCACCTTTATAAGAAATAGCCTAACTCTTTCCAGAGTGGTTGTACCATTTTATACATCCACAAACAATATATGAGCTACATAGCTTCTCTCTGTATCTTTGCCACCATTTTGTACTAACAGTAGTTTGTTTATGTATTGGGGGTGGGGTGGGCCACAACTGGCAATGCCCAGGATCACTCCTGGTGGATTTGGGACAGAGAACCATATGGGGTGCCAGATATTAAACCCATGTGCAAGGCATGTGTCCTAACTGCTGTATTATCCTTCTGACCTCCTGACATTAGTTTTGATTTTGCACTGCAAGAGATGTACAATGGTATCTTATTGTTGCTTTAATGTATAATGCCTTAGTGGTTACTGTTATTACATTATTTTCATGTATTTGTCATCTGTATATTTTCTTTGGTGAAGTGTCTAAGTATTTAACCAATGTATACTGAATTTTTTGATTCCTTTAATTTGAGTTTTGGGATTGTGCTACACGTTCTGGATATTAGTTCTTTGTCAGATACATGATCTGAAATAATTTTTCCTCATTCCTGGTTTTTCTTAGCATTTTCTTAACAGAGCAAAATTTTCACAGAGCAAAAGTTTTTGAATATCACATAGTTCAAATTATTAATTAGGTGATATAACTTCTACCTTTGCTGTTATAACTAAGTATTATTTGTCTAACTTTAGGTCACTATTTTTCCCTTTGCTTTTTTCTAAAGATTTTATATTTAATCTATACATTTCACTATGTCACTGTCATCCTGTTGTTTATCGATTTGCTCCAGTGGGCACCAGTAATGTCTCTATTGTGAGACTTGTTACTGTTTTTGGCATATTGAATACGCCATGGGTAGCTTGCCAGGCTCTGCCATGCGGGCGAGATACTCTCGGTAACTTGCCTGGCTCTCCGAGAGGGATGGAGGAATTGAACTCAGGTCGACTGCGTGCAAGGCAAAGGCCCTACCTGTTGTGCTATATATCCAGCCCAATCTATACATTTATGTACTTTAATTTAAATATATAAAAATATATTACAAATATAGCAATGTAGCACTGCCATCCCGTTGTTCATTGATTTGCTTGAGTGGCACCAGTAATGTCTCCATTGTAAGACTTGTTGTTACTGTTTTTGGCATATCGAATATGCCACAGGTAGTTTGCCAGGCTCTGCCATGCGAGCATCTTGGTAGCTTGCCAGGCTCTCCAAGAGGGATGGAGGAATCAAATCCGGGTCGGCCACGTGCAAGGCAAATGCCCTGCCCGCTGTGTTATCACTCCAACCCCTTATAAATATAATATAATACAATTCTATAATTATTTATCCATAAAATATATTATATTATAAATTACATAAAATATATTTAAATCTATAAAAAATAAAATTTGAGTATATTTTTATGTTCAATATGAGGCATAGGTCAATTGTATTGTTTTTTCTTTTCTATGATTATCTAAAAAGTCTTAAACCATTTATTCAAATATTGTCATTTCTCCACTTAGTTACTTTCACATCTTGATCAAAATTAGTTGGTTATATTTATTTGGATCAGGGTTTTGATTCTCTTTTCTGTTCCATGGACTGATGTCTATCCCTCTGCTAATATCATACTCTATTGATTATTGTGCTAGATAGTCCATCTCAAATTTAGTAATGTGATTGATTTCTTTAATTTCATCCTACTCTTTCAAATTTAAGTATTTTAGTTCCTTTTTGTTACCATATTTAGTATCAGTTTGTCTATGTCTAAAAGATGATTTATAGACCATTAAAAATTGCATCAAACTTATATATCAATTTGTTGAGTCTTCAATTCATGAACACAGTGCTTCTAGCCTATAATTTAGACTTTGTTCCATTTTTTGTTCACATCCTATATTTTTAACACACACAAAACCAACATACATCATATTTTGTGGTATTGCACCCACATGCTTTTGATGAGTTTTTTTTTTGGTTTTTCTATTAAATTTCAAATTGTTCTTTCCTAGCACATAGAAATGTGGTTGACTTGTTATGCCAACTTCCTACATTTATTTATTACTTTCAGTAGTTTTTGTTGTGAGATTATTTTTTGAATTTTTTTAGTTCTTCCAGTTCTAATCTATTTTAAATTTTTATTTCTTGTCTTCTTAAGTGGGTAAGACTACTAGTACTGTGCTAAACAGAAATGGAGATAGTAGACATTGTTCCTTTCTTCCCTGAAGACATTCACTATTCTCCATTAAGTCTGATATTATCTGGCTCTGGGGGGTAGATATTTATCACTTTGAGGAAGTACCCTTCTTACTAGTTTATTAAAGGAGTTTTATCATGTAATTGTTCATTTGAATTTTGTCAAGGACCCTAAATTCATTCAGAGTTTGAGTAAGTCATTTGTCTCCTGAAAGAGAAGGTGGGGGGATTCCTGTCCTCACTCAGTCAAATAAGACTTCAGGGGAATTATTTGGAGAATATGATAAGTAGGTCACAGGGGGATTGGGAGGTCTAGGAGCTGAAATGCCTAAGAAGGGCATAATAAAACTCAAAAGTGAGACTTTTTCTGGCTTGGTTTTCTATCTAGTCTGCTGTTCCAATCCTGTGAAGCCAGTGGCAATATAATGAAAAAGTAATGAGTGGACAAGCTAGGTGGGAAAATGAAGACAGAACAAAAAAATCATCCAAATCCTTGCTCCCTATTTGTTTCCTTGTTCAGTATCAGACCTGAGATAGGGGAGGAATGGCTTTTATTTTTTTTAACTAGATTGGTGTTTGGAATTCTAAAATTAGACTTATTAATGTTTTATTATTTTAAAAATAACATCTAGGAGTAATAGAAAAATTCTAGGTGACTTGGCCAAGATTTCAACAAGGTTGAAGCAAGTACGAATTGATTGGTCTATAGGGGTAGTGTAATAAGATGATAAAATTAACTTTTTGTATCTTGTAAGTGAAGCTGTTTTAATAATGCAGTGATAGTCATTTGAGACATAGGATATCTAGGTAAACACTTTTAATTGTGTGTTTGGAGATGGTCAGAGAAGGATGCACCATGTTTGGAGTTCATCTAATTTCTCTCGTTAGACTTAGGGTCAGTTTAGCCTACAACAATATTTAGCTTTAGTATTTAAACACAATTTTTAAAAAATAATTTCCAAAGTTATTCATTGAAAAATATGTACATGATTGATGTCAGTTAGATTGTGAAATTGGCAGTCCAATGCTTGTTCCTGTACAGAAACTTCAATTTAAAGACCACATATGAGTAAAAATGCAGCCTAGTTCTTCAGAACCCAGGTAAGAAGTCAAAGCACCCCATATCTGGGCAAAGTTGAGAATTCCTACAATGGAATGGGTAAGAACAATTTTACTTGAAACAATTTTACTTTACCCATATCTGTCCTTTCTACACACAGTGTCTGTAGAGTACATACCATCTTGTAACTTCTTCCTGAGGTCGAAAGAGAAGAGTTAAATGTGGCACTGTTGTACTGTCGTCCCGTTGTTCATCGATTTGCTCGAGCAGGCACCAGTAACGCCTCCATTGTGAGACTTGTCGTTACTGTTTTTGGCATATAGAATATGCCACGGGTAGCTTGCCAGACTCTGCCGTGCAGGTAAGCTACTCTCGGTAGCTTACCAGGCTCTCCATGGAGAAATCGAACCTGGTTGGCTGTGTGCGAGGCAACGCTCTGCCTGCTGTGCTATCGCTCCAGTATGTACCCCAATGTTTTTAGAGGGATTTTTATAAGGATATTCAAGGCACAGGTATTTGTTTTACCTGATTTGAGGTGCTGACATAGAATTTGCATACTTTTAAAAATTGAATCACTGTGAGATACAGTTACAAACTTTCAGATTAAGTTTCAGTCATACAATGATCGAGAACCCATCCTTCTACAGTGCACGTTTTTCCAAGACCAGTGTTCTCGGGATCCCTCCTGCCACCCCCCACCCCATCCCACCTCCTGCCTCTGCGGCAGGCACCTTCCTTCTTACTCTCTCTCTCTCTCCTGTTGGGCATTATAGTTTGCAATATTGATACTAAGAGGCCACACTTTTGATGTCTGGTGACTGACTGCTAAGAACATGGGAGTGTGGAATGGTTCATTGTAGAATGAGAGAACTTGCAGTGTCACAGATAGACACCAGAGGGAGCAAGAGATTATGAGCGCCTGAATATAAAATGAGCAAGCCTCTAATTGATAAATTGCTGAACCAGGTCCAGAGAAGATGCATCACTTCCCCAAAATATTTTAGAGCCTCCAAATTTTTTTCCTTGGCTAATAGTCAAGAGTTTTCCTCTGTCAGCAGCTAATCTCAAAGGACAGAGAAAGTGTCTGGTTTTCCAAATGTGTGGATTCCAACCCAGTGTTGGAATTTATTCATGAGACACATGAATAAACAAAGCAAAATGTACTCCCCTCCCCCCACAAAGAAAGCATAAGAAGATTAATCTCTAGAAAAATTTCATAAAGAAAATGTATCGAATTATCCAACAGAGGATTAAAAATAAAGATTCTCTATGAGCTCAATCAAGAAAATGAGGCATGAGCAAAATGAGAATATCAACAGAAATAGAATAAAACATAACCAAATAATCTGACATATACTTTCAGATTTAAGAAGTCCATTGGAGTAAAAGCATGATATATTGAAATAAATCTACTGTGAAATATAGTAAAATCAAATTATAGGAAGTTAAGAGAAGAGAATTTTGAAAATTCAAGAGAAAATTGACTTGTCACACGTATAGTCTTGTAAGTTATAAGACTATCAATGAGTCTCTCAGCAGAAAGCTTACAGGTCTGGAGGAGTGCAATGAGCACTGAGAGAAAGCACTCAATGCTTTTGCAAAGCATCTAGGGAAAAGAAAAACTATCACAGCACCAAGAGAAAAGAAATGCTCAAAGCATGGAGAGAAAATAAAAACTACCAACCAAGAATAATATATCTGGAAAAACCATCCTTTCAAAAATAAAGGATAGATTTTTTTAGACAAACACAAGCTGAGGGATTTTATCAGCATTAGATCTGCCATATAAGAAATGCTAACAGAAGTTCCTCAGCTTGAAATAAAAAGTCATTAAAGAGCAACATAAATTACATGCAAATATAAACCCAGGTGGTAAAAATATTTATATGGGGCCAAAGTGATAGTACAGTGGGTAGAGCATTTGCCTTGTCCACGGCCTGCATGTACTCAATTCCCCATACTATATAGGCACCCCTCAGCACCCCCCCAGCCCTACTCAAATATATAGACATTGACAAAATTGACAGGATAAATATTCAGCAATACACGGATGGTAGGGAATTTTAATATTATAGTTTTAATAATAATGACTAAGGGCTAAGGTTTTTTCCTTTGGGGTGCTCCCAAACAGTGCTTGGTGCTCCCAGTAGTCACTCTTTCAAAGGTATTTTGACAACTGGGCTAAATATTTCAATTCTCAGTGCTACTTGGGTCCTATGCTAGGAATCAGAGTCCTAAGCATGTAAAATTTAGGAGTTTGAATCAGTGATTAAAAAGCCTCCCATCAAAGAAAAGTCCATTATCAAATGAAGTTACTGGTGGATTCTATCAAATATTTAATGAATTAAGGCCAGCTTTTCTCGAACCCTTACAAAACACTAAGAAGAGATGATAATTTCACAATTATTTTATGACACCATCATTATACTGATGTCAAAGCCAAAGATAGCATGTGAAAAAAATTATGGGCTAATATATCTGATAATTTGAGGTGCAAAAATCCCCAAACAATAATGCTAAGTAACTGGATTTAACAGTATGTTAAAAGAACATCGCAACAATGGGATTTATCTCTAATAGGAAATGATGGCTCAAAATATAAACATCATAAGATTGGGGAGAAAGTTCAAGGGACTGATTTGTGTGTGTGTGTGTGTGTGTGTGTGTGTGTGTGTGACCCTGGTTTTATTCCCAGAGCAACATGAGCCTATGAGCACCGCCAAGAGCTGCCCTTGAACTTAGCCAGGAGTAGCCCATAAGTACCACCTGGTGTACCCCTCCAGCTCCTCAAAACATTAAATAAAATAAAAATCAGTCCACATAAAACAAGGGTTGGCCAGGTTGTAGAGGAAAAGGAACACTTACGTGCTCTTGGTACTCATATAAATCATGCAAATACAATAGGAAAAGTTAGGAAGGTGTCTCAGAAAAACTTAAAATAGGACTACTTGGAGAAATAGCTTAAAGGATTGGGGCACTCACTCTGCATGCTGGGACTCCAGATTCAACCCCCACCCTGAGAACCTCTAGGAGTGACTGGACCAAACCAGAAGTTGTCCGCATCCCCAGCTCTGTCAGGTATGATCCAAAAACCCAAACTAGAAAAAGCAACACTGATTCTGGGTAATTATCCAAAAGCATTACTTGTTTCTACTTGTATGAGATATTTAGTGTAGTTCATGGAATCAGAAAGTGGAATTGTAGCTATCAGGGTAGGGTAGCAGAAAACAGATTTGCTGTTAATGGATTGAAAGTTTCAATCATGTCAAATTCTAGAGATCTGCTATAAAACTGGTGCTCAAGGTTAAAAAGTGTGGAATTGTTAACTTAAAATTCTGTCCAGGTAACTGATATGTTGTTAAGTATTCTTTTTTCCCCAATACAAAAGCCACCAAGATACTCTTTTAAATTTTCTCTTATCCATATTTAACCTCCTCAGTTGTAAGGGTTATAAACTTCTAGCCTACATTTCTTGGGTTTTGTCAGATTTGTGCTCTAATATTAAATGGGATTGCGTAGTATTGGGAAAATTTATCTTTTCACTGCTCAGTTTAATTTTTGGGGTGTAAAACCATGTGTTGGTGATTTCTGTGCGACTAGTTCTACATAACTGTCACTGTCACTGTCATTCCGTTACTCATCGATTTGCTTGAGTGGGCACCAGTAATGTTTATCATTGTGAGACTTATTGTTACTGTTTTTGGCATATCCAATATGCCACGGGTAGCTTGCCAGGCTCTGCCGTGTGGGCTCGATACTCTCGGTAGCTTGCCGGGCTCTCCGAGAGGGGCAAAGGACTCAAACACGGGACACGGGTCCGCTGCGTCAAAGGCGAACGCCCTACCGCTGTGCTATTGCTCCAGCCCCATTCTTTCTTTCTTTCTTTCTTTCTTTCTTTCTTTCTTTCTTTCTTTCTTTCTTTCTTTCTTTCTTTCTTTCTTTCTTTCTTTCTTTCTTTCTTTCTTTCTTTCTTTCTTTCTTTCTTTCTTTCTTTCTTTCTTTCTTTCTTTCTTTCTTTCTTTCTTTCTTTCTTTCTTCCTTCCTTTCTTCCTTCCTTCCTTCCTTCCTTCCTTCCTTCCTTCCTTCCTTCCTTCCTTCCTTCCTTCCTTCCTTCCTTCCTCCTTCCTTCCTTCCTTCCTTCCTTCCTTCCTTCCTTCCTTCCTTCCTTCCTTCCTTCCTTCCTTCCTTCCTTCCTTCCTTCCTTTCTTTCTTTCTTTCTTTCTTTCTTTCTTTCTTTCTTTCTTTCTTTCTTTCTTTCTTTCTTTCTTTCCCAAAGCAATACAACTTATTTGAGAGGTAAATTTTTATTAACTAGTTTCCTGTCCATATCTTTATGTTCTCTGAAAACACTTTTCATATGTAGAGATTTGTCCTTACATGCTTTTTTTTTAAAAAAAAAAATCTCATTTCTTTACCTATTTCTAGAAGTACTAGATCCACTGCTCTAACAGGAGTATGATTATCTTTACAAAATCACATAAAACATCTCTTAGGCTTAAGGATTGATTCAAGAAGACAGCACACATTTCCTTTCTTTGCTATGTTTTTGTTTTGTTTTGTTTTGTTTTATTTTATTTTATTTTATTTTTTTGTTTGGGGGCCATACCCAGCAGTGCCCAGGTCTTCCTTCTGGCTCTGCTCATGGATCACTCCTGAATGTGCATGGAGACAAAATGGGGTACCAAGGATGAAACTGATTGGACCCATGTTGACCACATGCAAGCTAAGTGCCTTACCTGCTGAGCTGTTATATGTCTCCAACATTTCCTTCTTTTAAAGAACTTAAAAATCTGTGAATAAATAAAAATATATTATTATTTGGACTGGAGCAATAGCACAGCAATAGGGTATTTGTCTTGCACGAGGCCGACTGGAGTTCAATTCCTCTGCCCCTCTCGGAGAGCCCGGCAAGCTACCGAGAGTATCCCTCCTGCACGGCAGAGCCTGGCAAGCTACCTGTGGCATATTTGATATGTCAAAAACAGTAACAAGAAGTCTCAAAATGGAGATGTTACTGGTAACCACTCAAGCAAATTGAGAAGCAAAAGGATGACAGTGACAATGACAATGACAGATATTATTTACTATCATATTAATGAACAGGACATTGATATGATTTATTAGTGTTATTTAATATTAATACATTGAGATTAAAACTTTAAAGAAACACGTTCATTAGTACCAATAGTCCAATGAAAGCAACAGAAAAATGTGGTTGAGGTTCAGGGAATAAAACTTTCATTATCATTGAAGCCTGGTTCTTAAGGAAATATTTGCCCAAATGTAGAATTTTAGGGAAGCTGGTGGTTCAAGATCCTTCAAATTGTGGAACATATCATGTATATGTAGTCAGTTTCAAGTAACATGTGCTATGATCTTAGGTAGTATGTCAAACCTGGTTTCACAGAGAATTGAGTATCATTCTTACACAGGCAAGGTAGAGTGGTTTTCAGACAATTCCAAGGGAAATACCCAGACTTGAATACTAGCTTCTTTCAGATGACAATGATTTTGAGAAAATTGCTTGACCTCTTAACTTTTGTTATGTTCCATGGTTCTCATTTGTGAAATGGGGATACCAGCAGTATTACCTTTAGCATTAATAGTACAGCTGGGTTCTTATGAGGATTAGATGAATGATGTTTGCAAATTATTTAGGAAAAGCCTGTTACCTGGTGAGTGCCCTGTATATGTCTGTTAAAAAGTAACTAAGTACTTCAGGTGGAAGCTATTTTTTTATATAATCTTTCCCAGTTATTATGATGAAGTCAAGAAGAAAGTCTCTGTCTGGGACTGGAATAACTTTAACACCTTTCTTGCCATTGCTAATTTCCATCTGCAGCAGAAAGAAAACATCTCAGTCTCCAGCTTTGACAGAAAATAGTGTTATAACAGCACTTAATAGCACAGTTTTATTTTCAAGTTATTTCTTTTTATAGTTATCATCAATTTATGTCAAGAGACTCTGATTTTCCATTTATGGTAGTTACATGCCAGTTACTTTAAAATAGATTTTAGCAAAAATTTTGAAAAAAATTCAAGAAAATCAATAATTCTTATCTTAAAAAAGCAAACAACTAAATAGACAATGCAATATCAACATCAGAAATGTTGAAGGCTGGGGAGATTTGAATTAGATCAAAAGCACTGAACTAGTAATTCAGAAAGGAGAAAGCTCTATTTTTTCATCATTCTTCCTTTTACATGAGTTCTATCACACTGGCCTCAAGCTTTTTTCTTTATCAGTCTGGAAAAAGTGCATGGTTTTATCCGCCTTCCAAAATCACCACTCACCTTGTCTAAAACACACTGTCAAATAGAAGTGGGCAGAGAGTGTAAGCACTTTGTATTGTTTCTGGAGTGGACCTCTTCTGTCTGCGAAAAGTGTTTGGTCCAGCTATCTGAGGAGTTCCACTAATTGCCTCATTAGGTAATCTCAATGCAGAAACAATATTTAAGTACATCAGTGTAACTCCTGGGTATATGTAGGATTTAATAGCAAATGAATCCAAATGAGCTGAAATGGAAAATTTATTTCTTTTTTAATAAACATTCTTAAATTCTCATTAAAAACAGACAGTAGACAATTCATGCTTTTCAGCAAGATGCGGTCTTTCTTAAACTGTAAATGCTTCTGAGCCATTTAGAGGAGCTTTGAAATATTTTCAGCCATTTATCCTAACATTTTTCCAGCAAGGAATATTTAATAAGAACTTTGCTTTTTTTCAAAGGTAGATGTAGAATACGTGCATCATAATGTCAATATGCAAAATAGTACATCAATTCATATGTAATGCATGAATTCTCATAAAGAATTGTCACTGTCACTGTCACTGTCATCCCCTTGCTCATCGAATTGCTCCAGCGGGCACCAGTAATATTTCCATTGTGAGAATTGTTGTTACTGTTTTTGGCATATTGAATATGCCACATGTAGCTTGCCAGGCTCTCCCATGTGGGCAAGATACTCTCGGTAGCTTGCTGGGCTCTCCGAGAGGGACGGAGAAATCGGACCCGGGTTCGCTGCGTGCAAGGCAAACGCCCTGTGCTATTGCTCCAGCCCCTCATAAAGAATTACCTACTTTTAATATTTAAGCTTTAAAGAATAACATCAAAAATTTTCCCAACAAGGATTATCAAATTCCACATTTAATTTTTGGTTGTGGAATAGTACTGTTGCTCATTCAGGAAATGCAGAAGAAACACTGGCAAAATCAGGAAGAGGCAATCTACCCCCATGATTTGAGACAGGCTTCCCAAAGGAGAACAAAACTCTATAAAACTGAACTATTGTAATGCTTGAGTATTCTCATTTTCCCCAAGTCAGTGAATCTATCTGGTCTCTAGTACCTAATTATTGCATATCAGATTATAATAGTAGAGCCCAAACTGGTCTTGATGTCCACTTTCTTTTGCCACCCCTTTTATATCTTGCTTTCAGTATAGTCTGCTCTTCCTAAAAATCTTGTTCTTGCCTCCATCCCCTTCCTCTAAATTCTTCTCTTGTTTCCCGCTGCCTGAGGAGGGAGTTCTGATTCTTGCTTAGCTTTCGTCACATGCAATAATCAATTCTAGCTGCTTTTTCAGTATTTTCCTCCTCTTTGCTTCACACAGAACTCCCCACTCCAGCAAGCATGTCCCAGGGTTCTCATTGCTTCCTGCTCTCTGATGCACCTTGTGCAATGGCTGCTAAGACACTGTTCAGGATGATTTCCTACCTTCGAACTTCCTTCATTCATCTGCATTCTAGCATCCCTGAAATCCTTATTGGTGTTCACTATACTTTGGGACAAAACAGACCTGACTCTTAGCTAAATTTCTGCAGCTCTTTATATCTGAATCATGCATTGTCTTTTACATTTTGAATGTGTTTATTGACAAGCCTTTTGAAACTACTAAGAACAAAGACAACATTATAGTACTTTGTGGTTGGTTTAAAAGAGCTATTCAACAAAGCAGTATATTAATTAACAATTGTGTGTTTCACTTATTTGGCTTGGTAAAATAACCTGATATCATTTGAACAACTATTTGAAGTTCCCAAATCTGTGAAGAAATTTCTGGCAAGTACATGCTTTTAAAAATTGGATTTTAAAGTTTTTCTAAGATTTGTACTTTCATTGAACCTAGTGTGGTGTGTATGGTGAAAACAGGGATAGTCAACCACTGCTGAAAGAACCAATGAATGGGTGGGAAAAAAAACAAGGGATAGTCAACCACTGCTCAAAGAGCCAATGAATGGGTGGTAAAAAACATTGAGTTTGATTTTTTATTCTTGGTTTGCTTAGTTTAGGCTATATTATACATATGAGTTCTATGTTCTATGACTAGAAAAGTTGACTGTAAGGTGATGTTGTTTCCTTTCTCATATTTGGTTTAGAGCACTCAAATGTGATGATAGCAATATTTGTAGTTACTTACAGCTATACTCTGATACTGTACCAATTATGTCTTTATAAGAAAATCTTTAATTAATGATACATGTTAAATCTATCTTCACCATCATTGCTGAAATGAAAAATCTTTATTATCATATTGCTGGCAGTGTTACTATCTAACACAAATTTGTATTGAGGTCAGAAATATTAAATTACCTTTTATGAACAGAATCTGCTATTTATCTTTTTACTTGAAGATGTACGTATATCTATTGCTGGAATAAAAGTAAATTGATAGAACCTTTCAGGATATTAAAGTTTGCAATATGAAATAGTAGACTTTAAAAGACTGAATGAATCATTTGATCTTATAATTCTATTTGATATGTTAGAAATAATCATTAATTTGCACATGGATTTAGTTCTTTTTCACCTTAGCATTGTTTCAAATACAAATAATTGGAACAAGTTTAAGTGTCTGATTATAACTTGGATAAATAGGGTAAGCTTCTTGCTGGCATTTTCAAGCTCATGTTCTATCTTGAACACGTATCTTTCTCCTCTGCCTTCTCCACCCTGAAGAATCCCATGTTTTCTCCTGAACATGTGTTCCTTGCTTTCTCTCCTCTCACATCCTTTTCAGTAAATTTCTTTAAATAAAACAATATGGCTGCACCAAAATTGTTTTGAGATAATCACATGATAGAACAAGTATATTTTTATTAAAAAAATTTTGTTATCTGCATAGGAATTAATAATTTGTTGATGATAAGATTGAAAGGTAAATAGGCACTATTAAAATAAAAATGCATGCATCCAAATAATATGAAGATGCTAATTCATTTGACAAATATACAAGAATATATTGTATATTGACAAATATACAAGACCCATGGGGTATGTTTGGATTATACATGTATTGCTACATTTTAAAAATAGAAACATTTGGTAATATATATGAAAATACTAAATATCTTATAACCAAAGAATATTATATTAATTTAAAATTATTTATGTCTGACAAACATACATTTGCTGTCAAATGTTAGATCTTACTAAGCAAACAATAGATATCTGACTAAGAAAACAGTAACAACATCTACTCTTACTACAACTACCACTACTAACCACTATTGCCCTCAAAAAGCTTTAAGTTTTTAGCAGTCTTCTGTAGATCTAGGCTGTCAAATTTAGGAGATAAAGAATAAAGTTTAAGCACACAAAAAAGTTTTTTTTAAACATTCCTTTTATTGTGTCTTGCAAAAGAGAGAGATATATAGATCCTTAAAATATAATTCCAGGGAGAGAATTCTGATACTTGTAACAAATATATTCTAAAATAGAGTTTACTGTAGTTGATAAAAGCCAGGGATCAACTTCCTCTGGGAGTCAAGTGGTGACTGTTTTCAACTACCTGGAGGGGCTTTGAGACATGGGGGATTCAGTTTTTGCAACTCAGAAATTTCAAATGCAGTCAGGACAAATAAGAAATACTATACATGTCACTTGCTCTTTCTTCTTTCCGTGTCTCTTCCTCTGCCTTTTTTCTTTTCTTTGGCTCTCTCTTCTTTCATCCTCTGCCTTTTTCATCCTCTGGTCTACTAAAAATGACTGAGTTAATACCCTCCAGAGTGAAGTACTCATGCATGATTAAAAAATATAATAATTACCCTCCTTTCTCTATCTTTCTTTCTTGCTGACATATTTTATAAAATTTTAGGGATTTGAAACCCTATTTTTCCAGAGTAAAGTCTCACCCTGACTGTAAGTGAATTAGATACTCTTTGGCACTAGGGAATCAATTTGTAAAATGCTAGTATGGACTCTGTCATTGTTACTGAACCCAATTCTTTCTGGTATACGAAAGCCAGCTAGAAGTGAACTCCACAGGAGGTGGGGTGGTGTTGTTGGAGAGTGTTGCTGGTAAGGCAGTTATCTTCATCTGGCTCACCTGTGTGGATCCCTGGCACTGTAAATGGTCCCCTGAATCCCACCGGGACTGATGCCTGAACACAGAGCCAGGAATAAGCCTGAGCTCCACTGGGTGTGCCACATAAAACCAAACAAAAACAAAAAATGCCATAGGGCAGTGTCACTAGAGGGTGAAAGGGAAATTGAAATGAATTACCCTCATCCCTCTCTTTCATATAACTCCCCAGCTTTATTGAGATAGAATTTACCTAAACATTTTATGAGGTTAAGGTAATACATATATATCTGTATTACATCCACAGTGATACAGTGATTATAATACAGATATATATGTATAGAATATAATACAGATATATGTATATATAATACACACATATATGTGTGTATATATATGCATACACAAACACTATATCTCTCACCTTTCACTTCACATAATCACCATTTTGTTGGTGCTGTTGTGGTGAGAATATGTAAAATCTGCTCTCCTAGCAACTTTTAAGTCTGCAAAACAGGAGTGGCAGCTACCCTGTCTTCCCCATGCTTTACTACACATTGCTCTGTTTGCCAGGAAGACAGCATTCATGATTTTACTTGACTTCTTACAATTTGGCAAGTTTCTTTTTTCAGCAGAAAGCCTGCTGAAGATGGCAGTAGGGGCAGTCCATTCAGGAAGGCTGGAAAACAACAGACTATAGTTTGGTCTTTTTTAGGTAATTGAGACCATTTATATTACTGAGAATACCACAAAGGGAGTAAATGGCCTTTGAAGAAAGAAACAGGTGGAGGAACAGGAAGATCTGATATAAGAAGACTAGGAGAACACACTCTTAGTACCTCCATTTGTGTGAAAAATGGGGGAAGCATACACATCAAACTGTGCAAACCTCATGAACATGTGACGAAATGCAGCAATTACCTTTAAAGTGAAAGAGCATCGTGTGCTATTAAACTGTAGATGAAGAACTGTATTCAGATTGGAAAAGCCACAGCATATTGAGCCAATTCTCTTGGTAAGTTGAATCTGTTTGTGCCAACACCATTTTACCTGCTACTTGGATCGCTTCTGTCCTGCTGACATTCCACGCCCTTTCCACTCAGTGTGCGGAATCCGTGCTTGCTGGTAGATCAAGGTTGCTCTACTTTTGCAGAGGGCTTTGTAGGCTTCTTTCTGCCTCTGAGAATTCCAGTGATAGCTGTGAAAACTTAGGGTTAACATCTTTTGCATTGAGAATGGTGTCACTTAGTCTCTTAGTTCCATCTATTTACACAGCAGGCAGCTTTGCATTTGGTTGTAAAGAAGAAATGCCCCAATAGGTTTTCTCTATATGCAGAGAAAGTGTGTTCCTGGCCCTTTGTGGGTCAGGCAGAAAGCAGAGGGAAAAGCACGGGGGGGGGGGGGGGGGGTGGGAAGGGTTTCCCAGGTGTCCTTGACCACAGACCCCTGACTAAGGAGAAGCCAGAATTCACCAGTGTATACAATAAATATTTAAACATGCTTTGTTCTAAAGCAAACTGATAAATGTTGGTATGCTCTTTGTGTTTATTTACAAATCTGTTTGCTAGGGTGTTCTTTTTTTGTCTTCTGGAGTTTGAAAACATGAATTATTGTTTTTCTTAGTTGCTTTAGGCATGTCCCATTGGGCTCTGAAGGACTACATGTTTTCAAGACCTTGCATGTTCATTCAGGCTGAGCTTGGAAAGGTATTTGAAGAAGAGGGATTTAAAGGAAGCAAACAGGAATGGATGCAGGTCAGTAGCACGATACTAGTGCTTAAAGGTGAAGAGTGGAAAGCATTGAGAAAAAGCAAAGACATTGTCTTGACTCTTGGACATAGTATTTGGGGTTAACTCAAAGCCC
Organism: Sorex araneus; assembly: GCF_027595985.1. NCBI lineage: Eukaryota > Metazoa > Chordata > Mammalia > Eulipotyphla > Soricidae > Sorex > Sorex araneus. Next base: position 336,766,139 of record NC_073303.1, on the reverse strand, counting down.
TGATGCTTATGGAAGGCACAATTAGATCAGAATGCATTAAGAAGTCCATGCAGTTTGGGGAAATGATAAATGGAAGGGTTCACTGCTATTGCACAAAACTATCATTGTTATTTTAAGCTTAAGTTTCATTGAGACTGGAAGCATCCTCCATCGCCTGGAAATAAGTGCTATTGCCACGGCCGGCACCCGTCAGCAGGAATATCTGCCAACTGCTGTCCTTGGGGAACAATTCTGTGTCCCGGGATAAGTACAAATTTTATTTTATTATTTTAGCTGGCCTGAGTCCTTGTTCAAAAGGAGCATTGTGCGTGTGCTAGTGGCTTGTTTTGTTTAGAATAGCCATTCACCAGCTTCACTGTCCATCGAGGTCACCTGGAGAGCTTGTTAAAATGCAGATTCTGAGGCACCACCCCAGAGTGACTGATTCATTGGAACTATAGTGGGATCGAGGGAAAAGGTTCGACATTTTTAACTAGTACCCCAAGTGAAGCTTGTCACAGTGATATATAGATCATCGTCTGAGAAACACTTGATTTGTGTTTTAAATCATGATAATCTTTATAAAAGAACAAAACTCCTCTTGTGACCAAAAAGCCATTTGTACAGTTGAATTTTTCTGGCTCTTCCCTAGTGTAGCTCCGGCAGAATGGAGCTCTCACTCCGAAATGCTTTGTGCTATTGCAATGGAAACAAGTAAATGTTGAGTCTGGGCATCCCTCTCCCACTTCCCTCCTGAAGCCAGACTGTTCCAGAGGCTGCCCTGTTTATCTGGTCTTCGACACCTTCTGTTTGAAACACAGCACTGTCCTGGCCCTGTGAGTTCCCTGCAAGGGCCATAGATCTCTTAGAAATGGGAAAAGAAAGGGTGTGTTTTATTATAATTTCCAAATATTTTCATCAAACTATTTTTGGTTTATGTTTTGTTTTAGTTTGTTTTGGGACATATCCAGCTGTAGTCAAAGCTTATTTCTGACTTTGTGTTCAGGAATCATCCTTGACAGTGATGGGGCAAGCTCTTATGTAGTATTGGGGATTTGAATCAAGAGTCTTCTACATGCAAGACAAGTGTCTTGTATCCTATACTATCCCTGTAGCTCCTCTTCCAAGTTGTTTAATGTAGAATTTTTTTATCTAAACAATACAAATGGTAGTTTCATTCTTTCTTATTTCTTTAATGCTAGAATTTTTTTTTTAATGGAGTGTCATACCTGATTAACTGAATCAGAAAGCCTTCAAACATGTTGGTCCAGAGAGTTCTAGGCAGATACTGCGGAATATTTGTGACACAGTGGATTTTGGTGGAAAGAGCTTTGGGCCTGGAATCTATAGTTAAATAACAGAGGGAGTAACAGTGGCTCGGGAATGTAAAGTGACTTGCTTGAGAAGGATCTGGAATTCAGCTTTGCCATTCCAAACTCAGCACTAAATTTCTTTGCAGTTCACCTTTCAGTTCCTTAAGGACTTTCTTTCCAGAGAATACCCACATTGTGCCATATGCTGAGTCTGAGAAACACGCCCCTACCTCAGAGCTTCTATTTCTTAACTGTAAATCAAGGATTATAATCACCTACTTTGTGGTCAAGGATAAAATAGACTGGATGCACAGTTGTTGGTGAATACTAGACACTCAAAGTAAAGAATACTTATATATATATATATATTTATTTTTTATTTTTAAATTTTATTGAATTACTGTGAGATAGTTACAAGCTTTCATGTTTGGGATACAATCTCACAGTGATCAAACACCTATCCCTACACCAGTGCACATTCCCCAGCACCAATATCCCCGGTATACCCCCCCTTTCCCACCCTCCACCTGCCTCTATGGCAGACAGTATTCCCCATACTTTCTCTCTACTTTTGGGCATTATAGCTTGCAACACAGACACTGAGAGGTCATCATGTTTGGTCCATTATCTACTTTCGGCATGCATCTCCCATCCCAACTGGTTCCTCCAGCCATCATTTTCTTAGTGATCCCTTCTATATTCCATCTGCCTTCTCCCCTCTGTGCATGAAGCAGTCTTCCAGCTATGGGGCAATCCCCCTGGCCCTTGTATCTACTGTATCTACCTTGGGTGTGAGCCTCATGTGATGCTACCCTGCACTCCACAAATGAGTGCAGTCCCTCTATGTCTGTCCCTCTCTTCCAGAACAGAATACTTATATTGAAAATAAATTCAGGGTCTACAATTTTTTATTTATCAACTACATAGAAATGGAAAATACACATTGTCAACTTGGGGCTGAAGTAGCCACTTGTTCAACTAATTCAGGTAGTAAAGAGCATGATCAATACAAAACAAGTCAGAGTACATTGCAAACGAATATTACCAACCCATATTATAATCATTTATTCTCCAACACCTTATATACTAAATAGTTGCTAAGAAAGTATTTCATCTTCTGTACATAATTTTTGGCCACGGACACTTTTGGGCCTTGTGATCTCAAGTTTTTTCAGAAGGTTGAATTTATTAAACTTTTGCTAGTCTTCAAGGTAGGAATATATATGGCATAAAGGTATTAATCATACAAATGAAGAGTTTTATTCTAAAACTCAAGATCTGCAGATTATTAACAAAAATGTATGCTTTGTGAATGATCAATAAGTCATGAATGCCAGTCTCTTCCCTTCTATTCTGAGTCTAAAACAGTGCCCATGAGTGAACAAACCAGGTCAGGGTGAATATAGCAAGGAACCCTTCTGAAATTCCCCTTCTGAAATTGCTGAACCCTTCTGAAATTCAGCAATCAAGAACCTACAAAATACAAAGTCCTAATTATTCTACTCATGAGTTGGCTTCATAGTACTCTTCACATCTGTCCACAGAGAGCATCAGCCTCATGAAAAAATGGAGGGATAGGATTTCCCTAGTGAAGATGTAGCGTATGTCTGAAACAACTCTTAACCTTAATTATACCTCCTATTCATTCCCTCCCGTGACTAGTGTCCATGTTCTATAGGATCAGGAAAATGAGAGGGAGATTTTAAAATTCAGTATCAGATCCCTTAACACTGGCTTGGGATCTTTGGAGACAGAGAGAAATTTCTGGCAGGTTCCTCAGTCAGACCAGCCTCCACTGCCTTCTGCACGTATTTTTTCCAACCTTTGTTATCATCACTTCATTCCCTGATATCTTATATCATTCATAATGGGGGTTTATGGTTTGGCATCTTGAGAATGTTTTGGTCTTAAGCTCCTCAAAAGAGAACGTCAGGCCTTCTGCATCCATGTCTCTCCTGCACTTGGGCCAGCACCTGATTCAGCTGAGGCTACATGATCTGTTTCAGCACCTGGTCCACCACCAACCTTCCTATTCAAACTGTACCTCCCCCCTACCCTCCTGCCCTCCGACTCTTCCCTTCCCTGACTGTCAGGACTTGGTTAGAATACCTGTTTAGGCATGAGTTTATCATTTAAGAGGAGCTTGTCACATTGAAGGTGCCCAGCAAATCTTACTCCTTTCCCTATGAGTCCTTTTCTGATCATAAGCTGATAGGGATGCTCCTCCTCCTCCTCTCAGTGCTCAGTAGTTATGCAACAACTACACTGCAAAGCTGTGATTTTTAGCACATGTAATATATGGGAGATCAAAATTAGTTCATGTATATGCTACACGTGGCGTATTCAATATGCCAAAAACAGTAATAACAAGTCTCACAATGGAGATGTTACTGATGCTCACTCGAGCAAATCGATGAGCAATTGGGAGGACAGTGCTACAGTGCTACATATACATATACATATACATATACATATGCACATACATATATATGGCATTTCTCTGCAAAGCAGCTTATTTAATCTCAAACAAATAGAAAATGGTAATGTTGGGGCCCTGTCTTGGCATTCTTGAGGCTGTTACTAGACTCTGCCCTTGAGCTGTCAACACAAACCATCCCAAGGGGGGACAAACATTAGACCACCCCGCCCTGAGTCACATTTATTCCATTTTCTATGCTGTCTTGGATATCACTAAAACCCAGATGTTTAATAACAAGTGTTTTTGAAGCTGTTGATAATGAAAGTCAGGGGTTTTGAGCAATCATGGAATGCAGAGCTTCTCTATTTCAGCCCTGTTATTATTTTAACATCCAGCCTGCAGCCCCCTGCCACAACTCATTTTTATCTGCAACAGTAAACGTGCTGAGGATACCTGTGGACAGACACCCAGGCCAGGAAAAGGCAGTATTTGTGCAGTTGTCTTCTAATAAGGTCAAAGGAACATTGTATTATACGGCTCTGCGGGCAGCCAGACTCATTAGAGAAGGAGTGGGCCGGGGTACCTGTGTGAGATATTCAGAAGCAGGGATTTCATTTGGGGTCTATGGGTGTCCTGGACTCTCGACAATGTGAATTTGGGGGCAAATAAATAAGGGACGGGTTCCCAAGAAACCAGCACCGTTTGTGCCTGGGAGCCTCTCCAGGCGCTTTGCTCTTCTGAATCTCAGGTTTGATTTCTACCTGGAGGCAAAGCAAAGGTAAAGGCTCTGGTACCTCTTTGTGACGTCCCCACCCCCTCCTCCTCCCAGTAGCTCCCCATTACTAGATCTTGCTGAGGCTGCCTCCCAGGTTGGAAGTGGGTTCTCCTGCTGTGTGCGGGGAAGGTGAGCAAGGGTGTTGAGCAATAAGAGCCTCGCAGGTTGCATTTTGGTGCACTTAATGAATAGTGTGAGGCAAGGAGCTGAAGGCCAAAGCCTGACAGGCTGACAGGCCTGATTGCCATTTGCATGAACAGCTCTCTGCAAGTGGAAGTGACTGGGAGATTGATTGATTTGTTTTGCTGAGGCTCCTTTGTGGTCTTCTGGGTGGATTTCTGGCCCCACCTCTCTGCCTCAAAGCCCTTGCTTTGCCTGCTGTTGCTTTTTTATTTGGGGGTAATGAAAATTTGTTATAAGCCTTCCCTTTCATCTGTACGTGGCAGGCTGTCACGGAGAAACGAGCCATTCTACAGCCTCACTCCTGTCCAAATTGCTAAATGTTTTTTTTCCAATTGCTTCCCTAATGGGCCTGGATAATGGGAGCGGCATGCTCTCTGCCCACATTGGAGATGCCAGCGCATTTGTCCAGTGCACATGTGTGGTGGGCACCCGGCCCCTATTGCCCAGGGAGGGCCAGCCCCTGGCAGCTGAGCTGCTGTTCATGCACCTGCCCCTTGTTATTGAAGGCCACCAGGGGCTCAAGCACCCAGGAAGGTGCTTCTTGGTTTGTCCTTTAGGCCTGGTCATCCCTTTAAGGGAGAGTCTCTTGAAGGGTGGATGACGACCCGGGCCAGAGCCCCAGACCCAGGTTCATGAAGGAATTGTCCAGACCCGTTTTTTATAGACGCCAGTTGCAGCTTTTCAGAGGGGTGGGATCCAGAACTCCCCGCAGCCGGCTGTTCCATGGGCTGGATGCTCAACTGTGGCTGACCCACAGTTTTATGAGCCTAAGTGCTTATCCAGGAACAGAAGTGAGGAGGTTGTATGTGATAAGAAAATAATTTGCCAAAACTGCAACAATAAAGAGGGCCTGGTGGGATCTCTTATGGTATGAATAGCCCCAAGCAGCTGCAGATTTCTCTCTGCTTTCACAATTATTTTCATTTTTATAACAATAAAAGCTAAATGCCTTGTACAAGCCTGGTGAATCTTGCTTCGACTTTTCCAAGACCACATTTCTTTCTCTTTCTGGGAATCTTAACAGCCACATCGCCTGGACAAAATGTTCCTTGGCATTGGCTTCAGCTGGTCTGCCCCTTGGCTGGCTGACAGCTCTCGCATGGCTCAGTTCTAATATCATGCTCCCCCAAACAATCCCCTTCACACAGAAAGCTCCAGTTGCACCCACAGGGCCCCCGGAACAGGTGCTCCTAATACTGCGTTCTGCAGGCAGGGAACTCTTCAACAGAAACTGGTGCCTTGAGAGCCACAGCAGTTGCTCCATTGACAGGAGACAGGCGTTCGACATGAGAATAAATGAGGCTCACAATATCCTGCCTCTTCATGTGCTTGGGAATGTACAAAGGGCACCTCTAGATCTTATTGCGTGTTCCCCAGCTTTCTACTTTCAGGTATTGAGTGTTGCTATCACTCACATTTATTAAGCAGATACAAATGGATATTGTTCTAAACACATAAGAAATATCACGCAAAAGACAGGCCTTAGAGCTAATCAAAATAGGACTGGACCTTGTCTCCACCAGTTAGTAAGTAGCTGTATTACATATACCCCTAGTTTCTCTAAGCACTGGGGCTAAAGTAGCACTTACCTCACTGAACTTTGAGTGTTGCAAGTAGTTAATGAGAGCAGGGGTAACATACTTGGCACTGTTAGCACTTAGGACATTTTAGCAAGACTTGTTGCATCTATTTTTTTCTGAGTACTTTTTGTTGATAATATGCATGTGTGATGTGAGAGAGTGTGCATTTGATGAATGTATACATAAGTGAAGATTTTTTTAAATGCCATGGTTGGGACAGAGACCATCACTTTGGGACATTGTCCCAAACTTGGGATAGGTTTCCCAAATTTGTCCTATAAGTAAAATTTTCTGGGCACCCTATTAAAGACACCAGTCCTGGGGGAAAGAAGAGCACAGACAGGCAGTTTCCTTGCCTATGGCTGACATGGGTTTGATCCCTTATTCCATGTATGGTTGCTCAAGCATCAACAGGAGTGAGTCCTGAGCACAGAGCCAGGAGTAAGGCCTGAATACTGCCAAGCATGGCCCCCAAACCAAAAATCAAAATAAAGAAATAAGATACTAATGCCAGAGCCTTCTTTTAAAGACTAATTGATTCAATCTACTGTGGATCCTAGCATCAGTATGAAAATCTTACTGCCTATAAGGGTACTTTTATAAAGAAAATACCTGGAAGAGCACTGTGCAAGAGAATCAGAAGTGGTGCATGGTCTGTAATTTACTACTAATGACTTAACACAAAGTAAGTGAGGCTTTTATTTAATTTTTTTAGAATAGGGACTGGAGCCATAGCACAGCGGGTAGGGCCTTTGCCTTACACACCACCAACCTGGATTTGATTCCTTTGTCCCTCTCGGAGAGCCCGGCAAGCTACCGAGAGTAGCTTGCACAGCAGAGCCTGGCAAGCTACCCATGGCGTATTTGATATGCCAAAAACAGTAACAACAAGTCTCACAATGGAGACATTACTGGTGCCTGCTTGAGCAAATCGATGAACAACGGAAGACATTGCTACAGAATGATTTTAACATGCCATCATAAAAGTGTTAATAAATTATTTTTGAAATCAAGTTTTCAAATTTTGGTGTGTATTGAACACTTACTGTATACTTATTGTATTGACCATTTATTTTAGTGGTGTTATGTATACTAGCATATCTCAATTTGCTCCAATTTTCAACATAAATATTTTGATACCATAAAATTTACAGTTTAAGAAAGTCCATTCCCATATTAAGCTGTTCAAAATATGCATAAGCACTCCTCAAATGGAACTGTTAGTTTTTTGTTTTGTTTTGTTTTTGCTTTTTGGGTCACACCCGGTGATGCACAGGGGCTCTGCACTCAGGAATAACTCCTGGTGATGCTCGGGGGACCACATGGGATACTGGGAATCGAACCCGGGTTGTCCACGTGCAAGGCAAATGCCCTACCCACTGTGCTATCACTCCAGCCTGAGGAACTGTTAGTTTTAATTAAATGAGTTTAAGACTCCAGTTCCTTAGTGTAAAAAACTAAAGCTCGCCGAGGGGCGAGTGCACTCGCGGGCTCTCTGGGCGGCTCTGTCTCACCACCCGCGTTCGGTGCTCTGGAACCGCAGTGTGTGGACTGGATTGGGACGGCCGGTGGTCGAGGACAGGCGAAGGAAGAACGAGGACCAAGCTGGTTGCTGATTAGTTACCGTTTATTCAATCTTCAAACTTTTTCATCTCCCGCACTCCCAGCTCCGGCCTCTCTCTGGATCTACTGCTCAACTGCTGCCTCTCTCTGGCTTCTCTCTCTCCTCCCCCTTGTCTCTCCCACCTTGCCCTCCAGGCTACCCCAGCCAGCTAGCAAAATCAACATAAGAAAGCCCTTCCTGAGGGCCAGGCATTCCAAAGCCCTTCCTCACTCTTAAGGTTTTTTTCTTTTCCTTAGTCCAGGAACTTATTAACATCTTAATACTAGTTATTTTTGTATGGACATAGCAAGGGATACATTGAGGCTTGCAAGGCAGCTCTCCTGGCAATATCTTGCCACAGGCTCAGACCACAGCACTCAGGCCAGATTAATCATTCCTCACCCTAGCAGGGTCCGAATCTAGTATCACTGTTTGGATCATGACAGCATTTGTCCATGATCAAGCTCTTAATTTATAGTTAAGCATTAGGCACTTTGGCCAGGCCCATCTCGATGCCAGGGTAGCATCGCTTGACCTGGGTCCTTCTTGTCCCACGTTGGGACCGTGCTTTGGGGGTGCTAGGAAGTAAGGGCAGCTGAGGCTTAGGTCAAGAGAACAGATGCCCTGGAGGAAAATATCATGTAGAGTCAAATGACTCCCAGGTTACAAAAGCATAACATTTGTTAAGTCTTCCTGTGTCCATACAAAAAGGACATTGCTCTGAATAGACTATGCAAAGGACTCAAGGAGAAGAGAAAAACATTATTTACAAGTCAACAGAACACTAAGAAAGAAGCTACAAATAAACAAAGAGGAATAGGAGCACTGTAACGGGAGTAACCCAATAAACCTAAACTACTGAGGCTATGTTATCCTACACCTTAGTGATATGAATAACTTCAAATACTCAAGAGCAACATGTAGCCAGTGACTGCTGCATCAGGCAGCACAGATGTAGACAGCCAATATTTCATAATAGTCAAAATCTGCTCCACTTTATTGTGTCAAGACTTTAGTGTAAGGGAGGATGTGTCAGAGAGGAATAGCAGTCAGAGAGTAGAAATGTTCTGAAGAAATGAAAATTTTGTTACAGGAGCAGAGGAAATGAGGTTAGCAAAGGAAAACGGACCAAATTTTACATTGCCATGATCTTAAATTTAGGAGATTAGCCTTCACTGACTGACCAAGCAACAGGAGCAAAAGATATTTTTGAACAATACCATGGTATGGTCCAAGCATCATTCAAGATGACTGGATTTACTGGAATATATAAAAAATGGAAAGTGGGAGATTGATTCTTGCTAGTAATCACAATAAAAAGAGAATAGAATGGGAACCAATAACACTAAAATGGAATTTTTATGGTAAGAGAGGGTAGGAGAAGAGGGAATTTTGAGACAACTTCTAGGCTTTAAAAGAGTGAATGAGGGGTTAAGGTCTTTGTCTTGCACACAACCCACCCAAGTTCTATCTCTGGCATCACACTCCAAGCCCGGCTAGGAGTGATCTCAGAGCCCAGAGCTAAGAGTAAACCCCAAGCACTATAGGTGTGCAACCCATGCCCCCAAAGCTGTAGAAACAGTACAGCAGGTAGGGCGCTTGCTCGGCATGCAGCTGATGCAGGCTTGATCCCCAGCATTCCGTATGGTTCTCCAAGCACCACTGGGAGTAATTTCTGAATGCAGAGCCAGGAATAACCCTCAAGCACTGCCAGGTATGGCCCCAAAAGAAAATTAAAAGTGAATGAAAATTGTAATAAAAACAAATATTTGGACAGAAATCTGGTTCTGGAGAAAAGATGTGCTCAATTTGAATGAAAGATTAGGACTAAATTTTAGGTTACCCAAATAGGTGACTTCATAACACAATTAACTTGTGTGTAACAGAGTAGAATAGGGGGCTTGGATGTAAACTTGGAGAATACCAAGGATGTAGGTTTAGAACAAATGAACCTGCAATTTACAGTAACAGGAAAAGAACCATAAGTTTAATGCCATGAAAGTCATAGCAACAAAGAGCTTCCACAAGAGTGAAGTATCAGCTGTGGGTAGTGATGATAGGGTCAAAGAGAATGAAGACTGTAATGTAAATAGATAACTAGGAAATCAATAGAAATTAAAAAAATGATCAATTTCAGTTACCAGGAGCTGTTGTAAATCTGTCTTATTTGTTTGTTTTGGTTTCTGGGGGGCCACATTCGGAGGTACTCTAGGCTACACTCAGGCTCTGCACTCAGGGATCACACTTGGTGGGGCTTGGGCGACCATATATGATGCTGGGGATCAAACCTGGGTTGGCTGTGTGCCAGACATTATCATTCTACTGTCTCTCCAACCCAAATCTGTTCTCTCTCAAAATCGACCTTTCCCACTCAGAAAAGTAGCTATTACATATAAGATTCCTGTAATTACTCTAAAGTTGTTTTTGCTTTTCCTCATTCTATTTTCTTTATTTTCCTTCCTTCCTTCCTTCCTTCCTTCCTTCCTTCCTTCCTTCCTTCCTTCCTTCCTTCCTTCCTTCCTTCCTTCCTTCCTTCCTTCCTTCCTTTCCTTTCTATCCTTTCTCCTCCCTCCTTCCTTCTTTATTTTTCTCTCTTTGTTTCTCTCTCCCTCTTTCCCTCCTTCTCCTTCACTCTTTCATACTTTCCTTCTTTTCACTTTATTTATTCTTTCTTCCTTTGGATAAATTTTATATAGTGCCTGTAAATAACATTACTTATGCCCAAATATCAAGATTTGGTAGTATGCAGGACATGAAGTCTCTCTTCTTTTATATAGATATTGTGCATATGGAAATGTATAGTAGTTGGAAAGTATTGAAAATAAGATAATTTAATAAATAGTAAGGTTTTGGAAATGGGGATATAATTTAATACAGATCATAGAGGAATGTTTTCAAGAAGGTTATGTTTGTTCTTATTCCACTCTGAAAGGCATTAATAGTGACAATCTAGGATAGAAAACAGGGCAAAGGCCTTGAGGTGGATGAGACATGGTTTGAAAGAATCAAGTTGAAAGAGAGAATGCAGATGGAGATGATTCATAGTAAGCAAATCAAGATTAGGAGGAAAACTGTTTCTGAGAGGTTAGACAATAACAAGTAGGTTTTACATGTTAAGGAGTTTGAACTTCAAGTTCAACAGGAAATCATTGAGAAGTTTTTAGATATGAAATGACTTGATGCATTATGCATGGAAAAAATTAAATTAGCCACACAGAATGGTGAAGGGGTAGTGGGTGACAAAGTAGGAGACTTTGGAGATATATAAATAGGAGAATTACATGAATTACAAAGTGGAAAATAGATTCTGGTACAGCTAAAAGACCAAAGTAGTAGCATAGAAGACATTATGTTGCAGTTATGAGATTGGAAATTTGATGAGGATTTACATTAGAGAAGAAGTTATAGTGATGGGGGAGTGGACAAATAAATTAAATAAACTTTGAGAGTAAGACTAACAGATTGACTGAAGATTGGCTGTAATGAGTCAATATGGACCTAACATGCCTTATTTTAGCAAATTGACTGCATCACAGAATCATGTACAAGAAAAACACCTTGATTAATGTCCTTAACTTTCCAACCTCTGTCACTACCAAGAGTAGTGCCTCCCTATACAAAACAACCAGAATCCTGAAAGCTGATGCTAAAAGTGTAAACAAATAAAGAAAAATGGATTATAGGTGTCTAATGAGCGTATGTTTATTATATTTCTCAAAATAATGTATGTGCTCAATACTTGAACATGCCGGAATAAAGCTTTAGAAAAAGAATGACACAAAGCCATATTTTCATCCAACAGATACCTCTTTGAGTAATGGAGGTATTTCCTATATTTTTGAAGTAAATATCAGCTAAGAAACTACTTGATAGGGCAGGAGAAAACGCACAGAAACACTTTCTAGGCAGATAGCCACAGTTGTTGGACAGGTTCACGTGCAGCACCCAACCCATGTCTGGAGAGGAGAAAATTAATAGCTAGGGAATTAAATGGCTACCAATTTGTGAACACCCAATCCTAATACATTTATTGATTTTAGTTTCCAGTTTAGTGCTTGAGCTGTCTCTATCCATCAAACTTTACACAAAAGGGCATAGATCATCCTGAAGGGGGAAGGGTAACTCAACTGTCAGGACTGCCATTGGAAATATGAAGACTGTGGGTTCAAATCCACACTGTGTAGAGACCCAGGTAGAACCCTGAGGAGCTATCTGTTCACAGTTTTAATGTTTTTGATAAAGATATTGATCACAGACGGAAAGCTTAATCATACAAAGGAGATGAGTTTACAACAATGAAACAAAGGGGGAAAACAAAACTCCATTGCTAACATTTAAAACACAGACACAGACACACACACACACACATGTTCTCACTATTTTTCATATTACCTTGTATCTCTTTAGGGTGGTTAGATGAAAGCTTGGCAGTTATATTGTCTTCTGAATGGCAAAGAGTTCCTCAGGAGAGCCTTCAATTTTCTGGGCCTTTGGATGAACAGGGAAATTTCCCAAATCCTCCTCTTACAGAACTTTGTGCTCCTCTGAAAGGCCCAGACAATAAAGGCATTTTAGAAATTCTAACTCTATGAGATGCTCCATGGAAGTATATACCTAAATGAAATATAGAGACTAAAAATTCTATTTAAGACATTGATGTCAATTTTGAGGGGTAGAGGGTATGAATAAATCAGTCAATCTAAGATCTAAGTGATTTGTTTTAGGTATCAGGTAGAAAATAATTATACTTGGATTTACTCCTAGTAAAACAGACATACTGTATGAGCTTATAAAAATTATGAAATTACATCTTTTGTAGTAAATTATCTTTATTGCAATATTACTTGATACCTAGCAAGAAACACTTCTAATTCTCAGTAAACAATATTTGTTTTGGCTAAGGTATTTGGCAATACATAACATGAGTCTTAAAAATATTTATAGGCTTTGATTCAATAATTAAAATAATTAGAGACACAAATATTTAGATATAAGAATGATTAATAGTCAATTGTCTACAGAAAAAGAAAAAACTGGAAACATTAAGGAGAGGACTTGTTGAGTAAGTCATGATATCTGCATGTAATGTGTTAATTCATAATCATTAAAAGTGTTCAGTGTGTGTAATTAATGATCAGTGCCATGGGAAATTGCTCTTATTTTAATTATAATATTTAAGCAAAAGAAAAATAAAAGTGCATATATACATTTATAGAAATAGCTTTACTAAATTATGTAATAGGATAATATAGTATATAAAAGCTATATGCAGACAATATATGTGTTTATAATGTGTACTATATATTTGTCATGTTTATAATAGAGTACATATGTGTGTTTATGTACACACATATATATATACATGTACAGATAGTTATGTATATTGTATTTGTGCATATATGTGAAGGAAGCTATAAATATAGAAATATACAGACAAAAGAATTGGAAGGAAAAAACCAAAGAGATATTATGATCTTATAGTGAAATTATAGGTATATTTTTCTTCATGATCAAAATGCTCAGGAATGAGTATGCTTTCTTTATAATAAAAATATCAATATTGATTTTAGAGCAGTACTGACAGCACCGTGACAAACAATGTTGTAAAGTCAAGCTTTGGCTGCAGCTATCTCAGACACACCTTTGTCACATATTTGTATGTGTACATATGTATTTATTTTTAATGTCAGAATTTAGCAAGCCAGTTCACTTGCTCAAGGAGAATATTCCTTGTTTATGCTGCAGGCAAAACTGCTAGGATTTTTTTTTTTTAACCCTAGGTCTATTGTGAAAACGAGCCATCTGTGGCAGCAGTGGTGTTTTTCCCAATCTAATAGCACCTTTTGTACTGAACTCTTGGGGTTTTTTCCAGGCATTTCTGACAGCTGCAGAATAATTATGGACATTAAAAAATATATGTAAACTTGTATAAGATGACATACCAGAATGCATATGTGTATATGTGTGTGGTGTGGGGAATAAAATTAGGGTAGGGAAAGCCCTGTGCTTTGGTTTGTAGACCACCACATGGAAGACTGTTTCTGCTGAGTCAGGCTTGGTTGAGGTAAAATGGCCTCAGGACTTCAGAAATGAGGGCAAGTCCTCCACATCTCTATTTTCTGTAGTTGCTTTAGCGTGTTGGGAACATGTGAAGCATACAGAAAGCTAGTGAATGAAAGAATGAATGAATGCTCAGTTATGACCACTTCTTCCTGAGGGTTACAGAGAACCTACCTTTCTACTGACTCTCTGGCACTGAGGAAGATCAATGTGAGTGCATTTGCTTGAGAAGAGGGCAGGGCCCCCGGCATCTCTAAAATCTAGAAATAGGGGGCTGGAAAGATTGTACAGCCCGTAGGGCTCTTGCTTGCACACAGCCGGCCCAGGTTCAATTGCTGACATCCCATATGGTCCCCTATGCACTGCCAGGAGTAATTCCTGAATGCAGAGCCAGGAGTAACTCCTGAGCATCTCAAATGTGACTCACAAAACAAACAAATCAAAAGAAAAATTAGGCGTTTCTTGATGCTCTTGAAGCAATCCAAGTTTCTTCTTTTCTCTTTCTTTCTTTCTTTCTTTCTTTCTTTCTTTCTTTCTTTCTTTCTTTCTTTCTTTCTTTCTTTCTTTCTTTCTTTCTTTCTTTCTTTCTTTCTTTCTTTCTTTCTTTCTTTCTTTCTTTCTTTCTTTCTTTCTTTCTTTCTTTCTTCCTTCCTTCCTTCCTTCCTTCCTTCCTTCCTTCCTTCCTTCCTTCCTTCCTTCCTTCCTTCCTTCCTTCCTTCCTTCCTTCCTTCCTTCCTTTCTTTCTTTCTTTCTTTCTTTCTTTCTTTCTTTCTTTCTTTCTTTCTTTCTTTCTTTCTTTCTTTCTTTCTTTCTTTCTTTCTCTTTCTCTTTTTTCTCTGTCTCCCTCCCTCTCTTCCTTCCTTCCTTCCTTCCTTCCTTCCTTCCTTCCTTCCTTCCTTCCTTCCTTCCTTCCTTCCTTCCTTCCTTCCTTCCTTCCTTCCTCAATAAACAACACTGAGTACACAGTTGCAAAGTTGCTCATGATGTAACCCAAGTTTCTATGTCTACTCATGTAAAAAAAATAAACTAGTAGCACATCCTCAAGCTTCCCCATTGAGACTTAATCCTTTTTAAAGTTATGAGGAAATGCTTGCTTATTGGAATAGCAGGAAAGAAAAATGGTACAAATTCTGTGTCAAAGAAAATTCCTGTCTCCCATATATGTCCAGGGGCTTGTCCTAGTAGAGGCTGTTGTTTCCCTGCTCCTCTCAAGTATTGAATTTTGGCAGCCTTCCTTTAGTGGAAGAAAGCAGGAAGTAACTCCTGCTCATATTCCCTGGCATGTTGCTGTCACTCTTTACTTTAGCTAACAGCTGAGATTGAGGATCATGCAGCATTTGGAACCCACCCTCCCTCCAGGGCAACTGGAGAAATATACTGGGTGGCCTATAACTTACACTCAAGACTCCTTGGCTTGCTCAGAGTTGTACTAAAGATTGCAACATATCGCTGGCAGTTCACAAAAGTGTCCCTTCTGGGCCTTCTTTGTTTAAATGTAATATTTCCTGTATTAAGTCTTATAACAATCATCACG
Organism: Sorex araneus; assembly: GCF_027595985.1. NCBI lineage: Eukaryota > Metazoa > Chordata > Mammalia > Eulipotyphla > Soricidae > Sorex > Sorex araneus. The sequence continues at coordinate 336,750,693 of NC_073303.1, read as the reverse complement.
AGGTAGGTTGAATACTAAAGAATTCAGAATCAATTAAGACTCCACCAGGAAATCAAAACCTTCTGTTAAGCTGTAAAATGCTCTGGGATGAATTGGTGTCACCTGATAATATTGCACCAGAGATGAATTGTAAAGCCTGACACTCAAGGCCAAGTGTCTCTTCTCACAAAAGCAACAATCCCCTCTTCACATGAAGTTTATCAGTGAGAGAAGAATAGAAGTAATGAGTGATTACACACCACCTTAAATGATGTTTCTTTTCACTAATATCGATAGAAAGCATTCTTCATCCTTGTGACTTTCTTCACTGCGATTAAAAAAAGATTCTGCAGAGACAGTAAGGATACAGTTTGCCTGTTGTCAGCAGTGGTCTTTTGGCAGGATTCTTTTGTGTGTGTGTGTGTGTATGTGTGTGTGTGTGTAATTCTAAGATTAGTGACTACAGATTATAGTAACTACATGATCTCAGACAATGAGGACCATGGGGATCTCATAGTTGCTGAATACAAGGTCAAAGTCTTGATGGACCCTAATAATATCGAGGCCCTAGGTAACAAGAAAGCACTTACCTTAAAATCAATAGATGTACAGAATCAAGACATTTTCACAGAAACATAAAAAATTGTCATCAAAGATCCAACTAACACATGAAAGTTACACTAAAAAGTATATGTCTACTTCCCCCATGTAGAAGGTTCTAGGTTGGATAAAAATTGGGGAAGAGATGATGTAGGTTGGGTAATTATGAGTATGCCATGACTTAGAAATTCTGACACATAAATAACTAATATCAAGAGAATATTTGGGGCTAAAGGGTTAGTACTGTGGGTAGGGAACCTGCCTTGCATGCGACTGACCCACTGGTTCTCTCTCCGGCATCCCCGTAGGATCCCCCAAGCCTGACAGGAGTGATCCCTGAGTGCAAAGTCAGGAGAATTCTTCAAGCAGGTATGAACCAAAAACCAAGAGAGAGGGGGAGAGAGGGAAATAGGAAGAGAGAGAGAGGGCATATACTGCCATCAAAAAACAATAGTCAATACCACATCTTCCTTCAATTGTTAATTAGATATTAGAAGTCTTTTCTGCAAGGCATAGGACTTCCAAGTTCTTTCCATACACTAGACTGAAGAACATGCCACATTTATTAACTGCTCAGAGACTGTGATTGCTGAGTGATTGCCCACGCTTCCTGTGCAGAGGTCCTTTTTTAGCCAGGCTTGACTGTTTTATACAAGGCCTGCTTTTCCTTTAATGGGCCAGATCTCGTTTTTATGCCCACTTCTGGAAGGAACTGACTCACGGAAACTTTTGCTGGACTTTGTTAATGGGGCAAGTATGTTGTCTGTGGCTGGTAGGTGATTTTAGTAACATATAGGTGGCTTATTCCATTGCCAAGGATGTTGAACTCTCTACATGGTCAGTTTGCTGTGTGCTCACTCTGTGTGTATATACAGAGAACACTTGCAGAAATACTTACCCACTCTCAACGCAGCATGCAAGCTGTTAGCAATCTTCTTTACATTACCTAAGGCCCACTCCATCACCCCTTTCACTTAATATGATAGATTGCAGGACGTAATATAGAAAAATGTAGTGTGTGTGGCATATAAACTCACAGTGCATATCGGATTTAATATATAATGCACAGAAGCCACTCTGTAATACATAGTCAAAAAGACTGCAAGCTGCTGTATTGATGCCATGCCCAGTTCAAGAGAATAAGGCAAGTTTCCATTGCCAGAAAGGAGCATAGTATTCAATTTCTCATCCAGTATAGAGCATAAATAAAACATGGTGTTCAGTAATACCAAACTGCATGAAATGATTTCCCTTAGTACATAAACTTATAGCACCCCAGTCTTTGCTTCAAGCTGAGTTTTCCCAGTTCTCTCAGATGGCAATAGGGAATTACATGACCTTCTGCAGCAAAAACTTCCCACTTAACAGATTCTAGGGCTCCACTGGGCCTCACGCTAATGGACAGCCATTATCATCTTGGAACTCCCCAGAAGCCCCTGGAGCTTTGCAAGCAGAGTTCCTGGATCTCTCCAGAGCCACAAATTGATAGGCAGCTGTCAATCAATAGAAAATTTCTTAAAGCTATACCCTGTAGCAAATAAAAGTACTCAGTGTTTATAATGAGAAAATATTCTTGTGCCGACACTAATATGATTTAATAAAAACATTAACCCAGTAGGTGTAGACTTCAAGTCTGGTTATCACTATACAAATGCACATGTAGTATGCATTTCCTCTTACGTATGGAGGGCTATTGATTAATTTTGCTCTGCAGTTCCTGAGGAGAGTCAGTCAATTTAGCTTTTATAATTGTACTTTGAATGGGTAGCTTTTAACCATAGAAGTTCTCAATTTCTGTGAAATACTATCAAAATTTGATAGCAAGGAAAATACATTCTAGAGCAAATGTTTAACTGCATTACTGTTACTGTATTTGTAGGTTTATGTGGTCTAAAGGGACAAAAGAGGAACAAATGCAGAAACTTTCTGAGATTAGTTTTATCCTGATCTTCCCTTAGGGTTTTAGGTAACTAACGTGCTCCTCTTTTTATTTAACTCATTCTCCTCTGTGTATGATTGGTAAATTTATGCCTATTCTATATGCACCCGCATGGCAGAGCCTGGCAAGCTACCTGTGTCATATTCCATAGGCCAAAAATAGTAACAAGTCTCACAGTGGAGATGTTACTGGTGCCCGCTGGAGCAAATCAGCAAATCGATGAACAATGGGATGACAGTACTACAGTGCTACAGTGCTACATGCTCCATTGGTTCAAGCTTGGTGCCACGTAAGTGTGAGCTGTGCTTATTTGTTTAGGAGCAAGACAGTCAAGAGTGCTTTCCTTGAGGCCGATTCAGGATTATAAATCAATTGTTCATCTTAGAAGGACTCTCCAACAGATCCTAAATGGGCTGTGAAATCATGGTCTAGAGGAAATTTTAAGTGGACACTACTATCACCCTTTAATCTTGGTGATTAGGGTGTAATGTCTTTCACCTTATCACAACCTCTGTGTCATTCCTGCCTCTAAAACAGGAAATAGAAGCTGGGAGTTGAGGACTTTAGAACTGTCCTCGAAAACCCAGGGCTTTCACTGGTAGAGCAGACAAAGGACACAAATGAGTGTAAGATCCGGATCATTATTCTGACTTGTTGCTGATAACACCAGCCAACAGACTCACTTAATTAAAGTCTTGGCCTTTTTATGGTCAAATTTTGAGTTCTAAGTGTCTCTTTTAGAGTTTGAAATTTATTTCAGGCTTAGAGATACAAGACTCTTTGTTGCAAGACTAATGCAAAAAATTTCTGAATATCCTTTACTCAAATTATATTTCCCTTTACCCCTATTCTTTATATTCTCTATTATTGCCTTTTTGTACATATGTATATATTTTCAAAAATAGTTTGCAAGTAAGTTACTATCATGAAAAGACCTTTATTCTTAAATCACTGTATCACTGTCATCCCATTGCTCATCGATTTGCTCTAGTGGGTAACATCTCCATTGTGAGACTTGTTACTGTTTTTGGCATTCTTAAATACTTCAAGAATATTTTCATACTAAACCAAAGCAAAAGAATAAAAAGTCAAGAAATTTACATAAATAATATGCTATTAGCTACTCTACAGACCTAAATCAAAATTTCTCCAGTTTGTCTAATAAAAGATATCTTTATAGAAAAAGAGAGGAAAATTTTCTTGTGAAGGTTCAACCTAGGATCAGACATTGCCATTTGTTAACAAGTTTCTTTAGTTAATCTAGACTGACTCTTTCTCCTTCTTGACCATATCATATTTTCAGAATGTTCTCTGATCTGGGATTCTTAGTGTTTTCTCCATCATCAGTCAATTATCCCTAAAAGCTTCAAAAGAAATATTTGGAGAAAGTTCCCATTTCCTTACAGAATGTGACCCTTTTAGTCATATGGACAGCTATTCAAATCAAATTATTTAGAGCATAAGCCACACTGTCAGAGATAGAGAGATCTACAGATTTCAGATTTATCTTCATAATTGGGCCTGACATGTTCCTATCATTTTCTATATTCTTTCAACCTTTAAAACATAACATTTGATTTTGAATTCCATGAAGAAAATGAGGAGAAAGGGGGCAGCTCCTGAGCAAAGTACCTGAACTTAGAATTTGAATAAAACTTTCTTGTGTAACTCAAGTGAAGGGCATGCATATGTGCTTTTGGTTTCTTGCATCACCTTTCATTATCTTAAGACTGAAAAGTTAATAACCCAGTGTGTAATCATGCCATTATCAGTTTACATTGTAGTAAAGCCCATTCGAATGATGATTACATATGTTAATGAGTGTCGTTATAATGCACTACACAGTACATTACCTTCAATAAATATAATTGTTTATGCACTTTAATGAGGGCATATAATGCCCCAAAACTAATGGTATTGACTGAATTGTGATTTATTGCTCTAAAACTTTGCCATTAAGAAAGGAAATCTTACAAAACCTTTTATGTTTACCTAACTTTCTTTCGCTTCCTAAAAGCTGCCACTCATTTCTCCCTCCCCCTGTTACAAGAAGAAAATAGCTCCAAGACGCTTCTACAATGTTCCCTGTCAATGCTTTTCTCAACCTGAAGAAGCAGGAGGTGGGTTCATTTAAAGCGTTTAATGAAGATCATTATGTTTACCCCTTAGTAAGGTTTAATGCATTATCTGGCAACAAAACTGATACCACGTCAGAATTTTGGCTTCAAATCAAATAACAAAGAATGAAAACATTGTTTGTTAAACTACACACTAGGAATAGAAAATAAGGCCAGGATAGCATTTGGCCCAGGAACTTGCATCAGACTAGGGAACAACTGAGCTTGATTAAATTGTCCCTGCAGAACTGCAACTGGGGACTAAGAGAGAGGTGGAGGACCTCCCTGGGTCATTTAGATAATTTTAAATCTAAGAATATCTTTCCCCCTTTCCTCAGAATTTTTCTATGAAAATTGAATCTCATATTTGTTATCAATGGACCATACTTGTTATGCATGATTGGCACTTTTCAAATGAATGCATACACTAAAACTGAGGGCTAGCATCTCCAAATGGGCTTTATGTTACCATACATTTTAACTTTAGTGGTCTTCATGTGTCTAAGCAGAAATGGCTTATAGCCAATGTCCTTTGCAAAGGTTTCATGAATTAGTTCTACATATTGTTCGCTAATATGTGCAAACACTGAAGTTGTGGCTTCTATATCAAACCTGAACCAAACTCACCAAAATCGGTCATAATCACAATTCTTTTCCAGATAGGAAACAAAATCACATTTAGATATTTATGCCATCTTTGTAGCTGCAAATTAACCAGTTTATCAACTGTCTGTTCTTAGCCAGCATGTGGATCTCAACAGTAACCAGGGTGGGACTCCTTCCTCTTTGATATCACATCCTTTAGTCCTTGAGTGGCAGCACCTGGCTTCCTGGTGAAAAGCAAGCTTGAATGAAGAACTTTCCCCTGAAATTACTGAAAATGGAGTTCTGTCACCTTTGGAGGCAAATTTGCATATAAGATTCCAGGCCTTTTTTCCTTTCTTTGCAGCATGCTCCCTGAAAGAACTTTCAGGAGCCTTTATGAATAAATAAACTGTGCAACTTAAAGAAAAAGATTAATTCATCTAGATACTCTAAATGCCCAGTAGAAATGACAACAGGGAATCTGTTCTGGCATCTTCAAAGAATTGTTGAACAATAGCAGTTTCTTAAAAAAGATTCCCAGGGTGGAAGGTAATCACTTGAGAAACTTTCCAAGGGTTACAATACTGTTCCAAGTAGTTTGAAAGTCAGTAGTTTTGAAAAAAAATTGACATTGAGATGCAATTTGTGGTAAGATCTAATTAATTTTTTTGCTCCTAAGAATAATTTATTATTTACACTTCTTATTATATATGTATTTTAGCTTCATTAGTCTGCAATGCTGGAAAAAATTATACCTTCAAGTCCTATTTATCAAATTAATGGTGCAATTTCATAGTGACACATTCCACATTCATTAAACCAAGTACAGTAAAAATGCATTTAAATTAGATTAGTGTGATGTAATAAAGATTCCAGTGTAGGGGGTGATATTCTAGCTGAAAAGAAACACCCGGATCGAGTTGAAAGTAAGTTTGAGATAATGCTTCAAAATTGATTTTGGCACTGGTTAAGTGAAAATATATGCCATGATGGCTCTCTCTCTCATTCTCTCTCTCTCTCTCTCCCTCCCTCCCTACTCTGTCTCTGTTTAGCTATTTTGATGCTTTCCCATGACAGGGGGAGAAAAAAATACTCAAAGCCTTAACATAAACCTGCAGAATGTTCAAACTTTGCTCAGCCAAAGCCTATGATAGTAACTTGCTCAAAGATTCTCAATTGTAACAGATTTACATGAATATTAACCAAATGCTATATTCATCAGCAGCAATATTATTATCATCATCATCATCATCACAATAAATTTATGTTTGTAGATGACAACACTGTGTACTCCCTGAATGTTATGCTACTATGCTCACTGCCTCAAAGGATTAAAGGTCGTTAACCTGTAAAATCTCCCATGGCAAATATGTTACATTTCTCTGCTAAATGTTGTAATGCTCACATTTGAGGATATTTCTTCTTAAATACTCATAATAAAAACACTTAACACTGAAAAAAAAATGCATGTGTTTACACAGACATGTCTAAGTCATTGAGTTGCAAGGTCCTAGGAAGCTCTTCAATGACCTTTGTCTGGAGTTAAATGGTTTATTAAATAGTAATACTTATTAAATTCTTTACAAGGCTGGAAGATAGCACAGTGGATATGGCACTTGCCCTGCACACAGCCAACCTAGATTTAATCCCTGACACTACATATGACACTACTAAACACGCCCAGAAGTGACCCATAAGCATAGAGTCGGGAGTAAGCACTGAGCACTGCTGGGTGTGCCTCCACCCAAATAAATAAATACATAAACGCTTTCAAGATGTTGGGTATTTGGTGAGATTAAGTGATATAATGTGTGGAGACAAAGAATAGGTATTTTCAATGTCAGCTCAGTCAGAATATAAATCTGTAAGACTAGTACAGAAACCTTCGGGCAATGGGCGAGATAAAGACCAAGATTCTGCTGCTGATAAAATATACAGTACCTTTTTGGTTTGTTTGTTTATTATGGCAGTTCTCAGTAAAAGACATTAGAGTTTAGGAGAAAGCAGTGAGGGGTCTACGTGGGTGTTTCAAAGTGGTTCATGAGAGCCTAGATGCCTCTCTCAAGGAAGAATTGCTGGAGCATGCTTACCTTGAGTGGAATTCTCTGAACCTCTTTGTGAGATGAAGGAGGGAGAAACGGAGCAGGAAATAAGCCAACCACAATCTTTTCTTAGTGTATCCAGCACTAGATAACTAGCCATACTAATTTATATTCACTCACTCAAAGACAAAAATCTATTAGGAGGTCTCAGAAAAGAAATGTTAAAGAAATAAGGGGCAATATTAGGCAACTTAAGATGAAAATTTCTAGTTTTTAGCACTGTTTATTGGTCAGAGACAGAAAATGCATATCGTAAGGCAAAAACCAGCAAAGAATTATGTTAGAATGGATTAAATTATGACCAATAATTAGTCCACATACTGCATATTCTACATAGACATATGATGTGCTACTAACTCCCTAGGGTATCTGAGGTAGTACAGACAACTTGATTGACAGAAAAATATTTTTGGTTAAGATTACACTGACTCGCCATTTGCAACTGCTAAATCATCTAAAAAAATTTGCCAGTTTGTCCCTGGATTTTGCTTTCATAAGCCACATGGAATTCTGTCCTGTGAGACTCAGTGATAGGATGATGTGTACATGGTCATTCCACACTTCTCTTTGCTGGACTTAAATTCAACAAGTTTAAATGTACTGTAGCACTGTAGCGCTGTAGTCCAGTTGTTCATCGATTTGCTCCAGTGAGCACCAGTAACGTCTCCATTGTAAGACTTGTTATTGTTTTGGGCATATCGAGTATGCCATGGGTAGCTTGTCAGGCTCTGCCGTGTGGGCGGGGTACTCTCGGTAGCTTGTCAGGGTCTCTGAGAGTGACGAAGAAATCGAACTCGGGTTGACTGTGTGCAAGGCATGTTTAAATGAAATTGAAGATAATTTTATTTTGTTTAATTTTTTTCTCTCTCCTGTTTTTTGGAGGGGTCTATATAAAGTAGTGCTCAATACTTACACCTAACTTTATGCTCAGTGCCTGGAGGACCATATTCAGTGCCAGGTACTGAACCCAGGTTGGTGAGTCGAAGTCAAGTGCCCTATACCTTGTAGTATCTCTTAAACCCTTGATCTTATTTTATGAATTTGTCAGACTAAAACGGAAAAAATATTAGGAATACAACTTATAATGTTTAATGTTCTCCAAGCCTATAGTTGTCACTGTCACTGTCATCCCGTTGCTCATCAATTTGTTAGAGCGGGCACCAGTTACGTCTCTCATTGAGAGACATTGTTACTGTTTTTGGCATATCCACTATGCACAGGTAGCTTGCCAGGCTCTGCCGTGCGGGCTTGATACTCTCGGTAGCTTGCCGGGCTCTCCGAGAGGGGCGGAGGAATCGAACTCCGGTTGGCCATGTGAAAGGCGAACGACCAACCGCTGTGCTATGGCTCCAGCCCCCTATAGTTGTATATTATTAAAAATACTAGGCAAATATAACTTTACAGGACCAGGGAGATAGCTCAATGAGCTAGGTGCATGCATGTTTTGCATGCATGAAGCCTGGATTCAGTTCTCAGTACTGCATGGTCCCCCAAATACCACCAGGGTCCCTCATATATCACAGAGTACAGAGATGTGTTAACCTCTGAACACTGATAGGTGTGTTCAAAAGAAAAGGAAAAAATTTCCACTCTCGATATAATTCTATAGTGCATAACTTTGTGAAACAGCCTTTTTTATGTATAAAAATGCTTTGAGATTTATCTAATATGCTACATATATAAAATTTTTCTTTTCCTTTTATTTCTGAGCACTAGTATATTTTGTGACCAGATTAGTTTACACAACCACTGAAGAACATTGTATTGACTCCAATTTGGGGTTATTATGAGTAGAGTTAGTGTGAAGGTACATGGACAGTTTTAATCAGTGCCTATGCCCCTCATCCACTGAATTTTTTAAAATTGTCATTATAGTTTAGATTATATGTTTATCATGTTTAAAATGTTGCCATTTTATAATGTATGCAACTATCTCTTCTTAACACCACTAAAGCAACCAAGACCTCCCACCAATGCTCTAGTGTTACTGCCAGTTCACTTCATTGTTCCCTCATTCATTCTCCCCAACCTGGTATTATCAGTTGTACAATCCACTGCCCAGGGTTTATTATCAATTGCTATTGTCTATGCCATTAACTTGTTTCTCTATATTCCACAGATGAGTAAGGTAATGTGGTACTTGTACTTCTCCTTCTAATTCATTTTGCTTAACAAGATACCCTCCAGTTCTGTCCAAGTTTCCACAAAATGCACGATTTTGTTTTTTAAGCTGTGTATATTTATTGCAGTTTCTTTATCTACTCATCTATTTTTTAAACATATGAATTTTTCTATATATTTGCCATTGTACTAAATGCTGCCATGAACATAGGTGTTGAATATATGTTTTTAGTTCATATTTCTTTTTTAAAAAACATTTTTATTAGTGAAACACCATTGTGATACAGTTGTAGACTTACAAACATTCGTGCTTGCGTTTCAGTTATACAATGATTGAGTACCCATTCCTCCAACAGTGCCCATTCTCTACCACCAATGATCCCAGTATCCCTCCACTACCCCCACTCCTTCCCCCCACCCCACCCCACCTCTGTGACAGGGCATTCTCTTTTGCTCTCTCTCTCCTTTTGGGTGTTGTGGTTTGTAATAGAGGTACTGAGTGGCCATCATGTTTGGTCTATAGTCTACTTTCAGCACGCATCTCCCATCCCGAGCATATTCTCCAGACCCCCTTTACTTGGTGTTTCCTTCTCTATTTGGGCTGCCTTTTCCCCTAGCATGTGTGGCCGATGTCCATGCCATGGAGCAAGCCTCCTAGTACTATTCTTGGGTATTAGTGCCCATTCTGTTACTTTATATTCCACAGATGAGTGCAATCTTTCTCTGTCTGTCCCTCTCTTTCTGACTCATTTCACTTTCCATGTTGATCCACTTGTATGCAAATTTCATGACTTCATCTTTTCTAACCACTGAATAGTATTCCATTGTATAGATGTACCAAAATTTCTTTAACCAGTCATCTGTTCTAGGGCACTCGGGATTTTTCCAGATTCTGCCTATTGTAAACAGTGCTACAATGAATATACAAGTGCAGATGTCATTTCGACTATACTTTTTTGAATCTCCAGGATGCAAAAGAAGTGGTATTGCTGAGTCAAACCTATTCCCAGAAGTGGTATTGTTGGGTCAAATGGGAGCTCAATTTCTAATTTTTTTGAGAATCATCCATATTGTTTTCCAAAAGAGCTGAACCAGTCGGCATTCCCACCATCAGTGAAGGAGGGTCCCTTTCTCCCCACATCCAAGCCAACATCGGGTGCTTTTGTTCTTTTGTATATGTGCCAGTCTCTGTGGTTTAAGGTGATATCTCATTGTTGTTTTGATCTGCATCTCTCTGATGATTAGTGATTAAGAGCATTTTTTTCATGTGCCTTTCAGCCATTCACATTTCTTCCTTGAGAAAGCTTTTAATTAATGTTTTTGGGTAGATTCCAAGAAGTAGAATAGCTGGGTCATATGGGTACTCCAATTCTTACCTTTTTATTGTTTTTGTTAGGTTAAATTTCCATTTTTTTTCCTAATGAGACAGAACCAGATGACATTCATACTAATCATAAATTAGAGTTTCCTTTTCACCACATATTCACCACAACTGGTTGTTTCCAGGTTTCTCCATATATGACATTATCCCTGGTCTAAGATAATTCTTCATTGTCATTTTAATTTGTATTTCCTTGAAACTGAGTGGTGATGAATACTTTTCATATACTTCTTGGTCAATAGTGTGTCCTCTTTATGGAAGTGTCTATTCGTCTCTTTCTTCATTTTTTGATTGGGTTGCTGGTTTGTTTATTTATTTATTTACTTATTTGCTTACTTTGTTAGTGCTTTATATATTTTATCAGATAAAGGATGTTCTGTACAAATATATTTGTGTTATGTACAAATATATTATCTCAATTTGTAGGATGTCTCGAACCAAACTTAGATGTACTTATATAATACTTACCTATCATACATAGCACTGTAACAGTGTTGTCCCATTGTTCATCGGTTTGCTCCAGCAGGCACCAGTAATGTCTCCATTGTGAGACTTGTTGTTACTATTTTTGGTATATCAAATATGACACGGTTAGCTTGCCAGGCTCTGCCGTGCAGGCGGGATACTGTCAGGAGCTTGCTGGGCTCTCTGAGAGGGATGGAGGAATCAAACTTGGGTTGGCTGCATGCAAGGCAAATGCCCTATCTGCTGTGCTATCACTCCAGTCAAATAGTCATACATAGTAGATGATAATATATAGTTAGTATTACGTACAAATACATTATCTCAATTTGTAGGATGTTTTGACCTAAGCTTTCTTTTTCTGTAAAAAACTTTTTAGCTCAATGTAATTTTTATTTATTTATTTTTGGTTTTGTTTTTTTTTTCCTGTTAAATTAAGTCATGGAAAATATCTATGGGAGGGATTAATATCCAGGATATACAAGACACTAGTAGAATTGTATAAGAAAAAACCCTCCAACCCCATCAAAAAATGGGAAGAAGAAATGAACAGAAGTTTCCTCAAAAATGAAATACAAATGGCCAAAAAACACATGAAAAACTGCTCCACATCACTAATCATCAGAAAGATGTAAATCAAACAACAATGAGATATTATCTCACACCACAGAGACTGCAACACATTCAAAAGAACAAAAGCAACCAGTGCTGGCACGGGTGTGGGGAAAAAGGGACACTCTTTCACTGTTGCTGAGAATGCCACCTGGTCCAGCCTTTCTGGAAAACAATATGGACAGTCCTTTGAAAACTGGAAACTGAGCTTCCATATGACCCTGCAATACCATTTCTGGGAATATATCCCGAGGCTGCAAAAAAGCACACTAAAAATGACATCTGTATCTGTATTTTCATTGCAGCACTGCTCACAATAGTCAAAATCTGGAAACAACCCAAGTGCCCTAGAACAGATGATGGTTAAAGAAACTTTGGTACATCTATACAAAGGAATACTATGCAGCTGTTAGGAGAGATGAAGTCATGAAAATAATGCACTGGTTGAACTCCACAAGAAGAAAACTGCCAACCCGATCAAAAAAAATGGGATGATGAAATGAACAGAAACTTTCCCAAAGAAGAAATCCGAGTGGCTCAGAGGCACATGAGAAAATGTTCAACATCACTAATCATCAGGGAGATACAGATCAAAACAACAATGAGATATCATCTCACACCACAGATACTGGCCCACATCCCAAAAAACAAAACAAAACCGGTGTTGGTGTGGATGTGGGGAGAAAGGGACTCATCTTCACTACTGGTGGGAATGCCGACTGGTTCAGCCCTTTTGTAAAACAATATGGACGATTCTCAAAAAATTAGAAATTGAGCTTCCATTTGACCCAGCAATACTACTCCTGGGAATATATCCCAGAGAGGCAAAAAGGTATAATAGAGATGTCATCTGCATTTCTATGTTCATTGCAACACTGTTTACAATAGCCAGAATCTGGAAAAAACCAGAGTGCCCCAAAACAGATGACTGGTTAAAGAAACTCTGGTACATCTACACAATGGAATACTATGTAGCTGTCAGAAAACATGAAGTCATGAAATTTGCATATAAATGGATCAACATGGAAAGTATCATGTTGAGTGAAATGAGTCAGAAAGAAAGAGACAGATATAGAAAGATTGCACTCATATGTGGAATATAATATAACTGAGAAGTACAAGTTTGCAGTGATGCAATTTCTGGCAGATATTTCTCTGGACTTAGTTACTAAAACACTAAAATACAGAAACCCAAAACCGTGAGGCAGCTAAGTGCGGTCACTCGACCTCATTCCTCTCATTCTCAGCAACGGAAAACAAATTATCAAATGCTTCCTTTTCAGCAGGTCCGACTTTAGGGGGGAGACTCTCCAAACAATAACAGTGAGTTTTGTTGAAATATTAAATGTAATCAAAGTGAAAGTAAAGTGAAATTTATCAGTTACACATGCGGGGGTGGTCTAGGGGTGTGGAGGGGCTAGGCGTTTGGGGGGGGCGGGGTGGAGCTATACTGTGATTCTTGGTGGTGGAATATGTGCACTGGTGAAGGGATGGGTGTTCGAGCATTATATAACTGAGACTTAAACCTGAAAACTTTATAACTTTCCACATGGTGACTCAATAAAAAAATTTAAAAAAAAAACAAAAAAAGAGAAAATAATGAATAGACATGGAGAATATCATGCTAAGTGAAATGAGTCAGAAAGAGGGACAGACATAGGACTGCACTCATTTATGGAGTATAGAATAACATCACATGAGGCTAACGTCCAAGGACAGTAGATACAATGGCTGGAGGATTGTCCCATAGCTGGAGACTGCTTCATGATTGGAAGGGAGAAGGCAGATTGAACAGAGAAGGGATCACTAAGAAAATGTCGGATGGAGGAAACAGTTGGGATGGGAGATGCACGCCAAAAGTAGATAATGGACCAAACAATAATGACCTCTCAGTGTCTGTGTTGCAAGCTATAATGTCCAAAAGGAGAATGAGAGTATGGGGAATATTGTCTGCCATAGAGGCAGGGGGAGAGTGGGAAAGGGAGGGTGTATACCGGGGATATTGGTGGTGGGGAATGTGCACTGGTGGAGGGATAGGTGTTTGATCCTTGTGTGATTGTAACCCAAACATGAAAGCTTGTAACTATCTCACAGTGATTCAATAAAATTAAAAAAAAAAGAAAAGAAAAGAACAAAAAATAAAATATCTATGGGATTCTGGTACTGGTGATTTCTTCTATGTTTTCCTCAATGCAGTTTATAGATTCTGGTCTAATTAACTTTGTTTAACTTTTGTGCGTGGTATGAGATCCAAAATATTTCTTTCTCAAGTGGCTGTATGCTTTTCCCAGCACCATTTGTTGAAAAGATTTTTCTTGTTTCACTTTATGCACCTAGCTTCTTTGTCATAGATTTTCTGACTGACTGAGGATTTATCACTGAATGAATAAGTTGTTTTAAATATACACATGTTCAATTTTTTAGAGCAGATACTAAAATATGGAACTGATGAATCACAGGTGGTTAAAATCATGCTTAAGCTTCCAAACTATTTCAAAATATTTATATTGTTTTATATATCCTGCAGCAATATAGGAGATCTCTGTTGTTTGAAGTGTCAGTATCTTGCCATTATATAATAAGAGTGCAATATTATCTCATCTGGGCTTTAATTTGAATTTCCTACATGGCTAAATGATATAGAACATCTTTTCTTGGGCTTATTTATTATCTTTAAATATTTATAGAGGAAGAGTCTGCTTAAATCGTTCCTAGTTAAATTTTTTACTTATTAGTTTCATGGGAAATTCTCTATGTATTCTACATAAAGTTCCTTTTCTGGATGTATAATTCACAACATTTCTCCATCTAGATTGTTATTTCCTTTTTTAACATTGATATTTAGAGATAAAAGATTTTATTTAAAATTTTTTTTATTTGATGTTGGCCTATATCATCTGTGTACACTCAGGATTTCTCTTAGCTCTGCATTCAAGGATTATTCCTGGTCTAGGGTGGGTACCATATGGGATAACAAGGATTGAACACAGGTCCACCAGGCACAAGGCAAGTATCCTACCCATTGTCTTATCTCTTTTCCCACAAAACCTTTTCAATCTATGAGTTTTGCTTCTTATCTGGATTGTGTTTTAGTCTCATTTATAAGATATCTTAGCCTAGACCAAGGCAGAAAGATTTCCTTCAAGAAATTTGTAGCTTATGTTTTGAATTTAGATCTGCAATCCATTTGGAGGTAATTTTTAAAATAGGATGTGAGTTTAAGTTGAGGTTTATTTTTCACATCTGCCTATGCAATTATTGGTCATTACTGGCCATAGTGAATTTTACTGGGGTTGGTACTGTAAAAATGAAGAAAATTGAACTGAGAGAAAATAACACCCCCCTGAAGATTTCTGCGTTTTCTGAGCCAAAAGAGTTCCCTCTTCCAGTCCCTGAGTGAGAGATAGAGGCATTCTCATAAACTTCATTGTCTGCTGCTAAGGCTTGGCTCTGATTGCCGTTACACTTGGTTTAGACTGAGACTGAGATACCTGAGAGGAATACATGGTAAGTTTAACAGAGATATACTGACACTTCAAACTGGGGATCTTCCTTGATAAACCTATTGACATTTACTCTTGAGATGTCAAATATAAGCTTCATATATTTGGTTAAATATTCGTGGACTATTTAGTAGGAGAGATGGGTTTAGTTTGCTTCTTTCATCTGACCTGGAATATTTTCACCTTTATTGTTACATTCTAGTATATTTATAATGCTCCCACACCCTTCTTCATCATCATCTCAAAGCATCATTAGAATTTGAGTATTTTTTTTAACATTTCCTTTGTTTGATAGTTTGGTAATTGCATAGAAGGTATTATCCTTTGATCCATTTTTATTTTATTTACTCATGTATCCATAACTAAAAAATACTTAAGCATATTTTAAGATTTTGATTTTCTGTGGCAAATGTTAGCTTCAGTAAAGAGAATGAGGAACATAAAAAGCAGTCAACTAGTGATCATGGATCACCAAATATTTTCCAATTTCTGAACTTCACTTCACTTAGAATATAACTAGACTTTCTATATTAGCTTTCTGACTGAATTAATTTTCCTTTAATATTAATTATATGGAAAAATTACATTGGCACATTTTGGAGATATTATAGATTTAGTTCCAGGTTATAACCTTATAATCTACTTCTCCCTTTGGGAGAAACTAGCAAACTACTGAGAGTTTCCTGCCCTCATGGAACAGCCTTGCAAGCTTCCCATGGTGTATTTATACGCTAAAGCCAGTAACAAGCTGGATCTCATTCCCCTGACCCTGAAAGAGCCTCCAATGCTGCATCATTGGGAAAGCTGAGTGGAGAGAGGCTAATGATCAACGGAATTTCGTGATTCGTGATTTCTTGATTCATGATAGTTCCAAGTCACCCCAATAGAGAAAATAATACAAAGCAAGTAACTCATGCATTTATTTGCGGGGAGCAAATAGAAGCTCTGTTTTCATTATCATTTAGTCTATAACAGTGGTCTTCAACCACTGAGTTACAGATGGGTGCTGGTCTACAGAAAATTTGAAAACCACGAATCTACCACCTTGTTTATAACCACTAGTCCATGAATCCTTATTTAGGACAGATGCTAACCCAGAGGTGTAGAAGGGTTGAAGGACACTGGTTTATAAAGTGTATATAGTATTATGTGTAAAAACTTCCACTGATGTACATGATTAGTTGTTGGTGAAAGAAATTTTAACCATCATCTATGCCTTCAATAACAATTAGTGATTGTCTTGCCATAAGCCTTCAATCTGTGAAAAAGACACTGCCTGACAAGTGCAAGAAAGTGGCATGCAGAAAATCAGGAATGCCTACTTTTATTTCTTTGAACCTTTATATGTCAACTCAATGCATTTGAGCATTTAAAGATTTTTTTCCTATAGAAAGGTTTATGATCACCCAATTGCACTCTGCAATAACAGGTAGTTTGCTTTCTCATTGCCATGGAGAATGAAACTTCACTTGTTTGCCCTGGCTTCCAAATATAGACTTGAATTCACGTCACTCTGCACTAGTTTTCTGCCAATTAGAGTTGATGTTATGTCTCCCTATTGTGTGTTTTGCTCAGATTTATATACTCAATACTCATTATTGACTAACTTGTAGCATAGACAATGAAAGATTAATGAAAAGGGAGTGAGGCCTTGGCTCTTTGCTTTGATTCCCATTTTTTCTCTGTTTAAAATTAAAACATTATTTTAAATGGGAGAAAAAAGTAGTAGTTAACCATAAGTTGCTGAAAATAAGATTGTGTACTTCTGTTTCCATCATTAGAAGATAAAATAAAACAATATTCTCTGTTTCAAATTCTATTAGTCTGCACCCATTGTTGGACACTGAAGTTTAAGATGATGGCTGTTAGGACCTGGAAACAAAAGGGTTCACAAGAGGGCCCCCTTATTAAAGAGCATGGCATGCAAGAAACTCCATCAGATAAAATTTCAAAAGTTCTGAGCCCAGCACAGAACTCTAACCCTTCATGCTACCCCCTATTTACATCCTTTCCTGATTTGTTGATTTCTTCCTACTAGGGTCTAAAGTGATAAGAAAATTAAAACTGTTTTTTTTTTCCTTCATACTGTCCTGCACAGAGAACAATAACCTAGCAAAGATTTGGCCAAGTTCTCTGGAAATTGCAAAGGTCTTTTATCTACATTAAGTTAAAATTTGATGTTCAAAATACATAAAAATGTACTATTGTGTCTACACTATTGAGGCTTGATTTCTCCCCTTGGTTTTAGGAGGAGTGTTCTGGCAGTTTTGCCCCAGGAAAATGTCAGAGCATGAGTCTAACATAGCTAATACTTACCCTTTGAAGCCTTAAGATGACATTCCAAGATTCTGGATGAATCACTCTACTTTTCTGTCCTCCAATCCCCTCATCTATGCTGCTCATTTGCCCTACATGATTGTTACAGAGAAAATTGTTCAAATGATTGTCTAAAGTAATTTGTAAGTGCGAAATCCTCAAAATACTAGTTGATGGAAACATAATTCTAAATAAATAAATTAAAACGTTGATGATAGATGTAAGGGGGGCTGGAGCAGTAGCACAGCAGTTGGGCGTTCACCTTTCACACGGCCGACCAGAGTTCGATTCCTCCGCCCCTCTAGGAGACACTGGCAAGCTACCGAGAGTATTGACCCCGCACAGCAGAGCCTGGCAAGCTACCCGTGCGTAGTGGATATGCCAAAAACAGTAACAATAAGTCTCTCAATGAGAGATGTTACTGGTGCCCGCTCGAACAAATCGATGAGCAACGGGATAACAGTGACAGTGTTGATAGATGTAAAGAAACACAATGCTCCACAAAAAGCAGGGGAAGGGGCAGTAGGATGGTTCAAGACATAAGGCATTTACTTTGCAGGCACCCGCATCATTCCCAACTCTGGTTCGAAACTCTGGAAGCACATTTGGTCCCCTGTCCACAAGCAGCGGTGTCCTAATACCCATCTAAAAATATAAATATTATAACTAAAAATTCTGTGAGAGAAGGAAAACACCAAGTGTCTCCAGACTATAGGCAGCAGGAGAGAGGACAGTCTTTTATAACAGCAAAACACACCAACAAATTAAACAAAAATAAATCCTGGGAAAGTCTAGAAAAGTCTCAAATTCACACATTTTTGAAATCCGTTAGGAATAAGAGGTCACCTGGCAAATAACTAATCCAAAATCTAAAAAGATAACAGATTTTCTTTAGGAAAAGAGAACTGAGCAAGGCTGATACAACCAACTACAAGAAGAAAATATTTATAAATAATTTTTAATGTGGAGCTAAGCATGCAGATGGCCAACAGGTACTTGAAAAAGTGCAAAAGTGCTTATCACTACTGATTTTCAGAGAATTGCAAATCAAAATGACAATGAGAAATTACCTCACGTAATTGAGAGTGGCACACAACCTAAAGTCTGAAAACTACCAGTTCTGGCAGAAAAAAAAGGGTTCCTTCTTTCACTCTTAATTGGACTGTCTGACTTCATCTCTATGGAAACATCTTTCATGTGACTTAGTGATTCCACTCCTTGGAATCTATCCCAAGAGCAAAAGAAACACCTTTAATTCAAAAACATCTATCATTCATGTTCATTGTACTAGTGTTTACAATAGCCAATATATGAAAACAACCCAAAAGCTGCACAATAGGTAAGTGGACAAAAAATTGTGGTACATGCATGCCATAGAATATTATCTTGCCTTTTGTTACAACTTGAATGGAACTAGAGGGTTTCATGTTAAGTAAAATAAATTGGAGAGAGAAGGACAGATATGGAAAGATCTAACCCACATGTGGCATATAAAGTTTCAAATTTAAGGAATGGAAAGTAGAAACAAACCCTTGGATCCTGACAATAGAAATGAGGTAACCCAGTGTAGAGAGGTTTGGGGAGTGGGGAGGACTGGTGTAGGCTAGAAGTGGCAAAAGAAAAGTTGTAAAGCATCTTTCACACTTTGGTAGAGGTGCAGTAAATTTGCATACCAAAAGTACAAACATTAACAATTTTGATAACAATGTTATATGAATAATAACAATAATGATATAAAGATTGTTAATTGATTGGTTTATATAGAATGTGGGATATTGAGGAACAATGTAATTCTCTGAGATCAATGATATAGGGAGAATTTGCACCAACTTTTAGACTCTTCTCTAGGTTCTTTATTTGAAAAACTTTCTCAGTCTCTCTCTTTCTTTTTTTCTTTCTTTTTTTCTCTCTCTTTCTCTCTCTCTCTCACACACACATACACGAGAGGCAGTTCAAAAAGCCTTTCTCGTGGTAGAAATCTGAGAATGGTGAGAGTGGCTTTTATGAGAGGAACACACAAATTTTCCATAACTTTTTCCCAACTTCTAGTATGAAGCAAAAAGTTTGAACCATGGGAAGAAAGGCCAAAAATACTATCACCTATAGCACCATAGGAAAGAAACCCAATTCAGCTAAGCATATATATGTATATATATATATGTATATATATATATGTCTGTATATATATGTATAAACTTGTATATGTATAAACTTGTTTTTGGTCCTGAGAGGAAAGACAGAGTTATATGCTTGAACTATAGCTACAGGATTGGACAGCAACACACTTTCTCCAGGGAATGCCCAGGTACATTAAGTCTGCTTGAGGACAGCTTACTTTAGCAAAGTGATGTCCATCTACTCTGTTATGCTCAGTTTAATGTAATAATAGAGTACAAATAATAATAGAGTACTTCTGGGATATTTTTAATACCAGGAAGACAACTTTTATTTGAAATGTAGCACGAAGAAAAACTCAAAGTTGAGGATAGAGTGCACAGTTGGAAAACTTCTGAGAAGTTCTTTCCCATCCTAAATGCAAAATTATCAAGAAAACAATTTAAAGCCTTACTGATGATGTGAGTTATCAAAGCAACAGCAAATAATTGAGCAAATTAGGTCAATTCCTCGCTATGTTGATTCAAATTCCCACAAAAAAAGTATTCAGAAATCAATGTGTGACCATCCCTAGACAGAAAACTTTGCTTCACTCCAACCTTTACTGTCCTATATAGGATCAGTTCTTCTCTAAACAAAAACTTATAAGACCTTTGTCTATGACAAGTAAGGAAAAAAGCCCAATGTACTATAAAGCTACAGACCCCCTGAGATAACCAGTTTCGGGAGGATATAAAAGCTAAAACTTCAAAATGGGGAGTAAAAGTTATGATTTTGATAAGTATGATTAATATGTAAAATACAATAATGAAAAAGATGGACATGAAAGATCAAAGAAAAATTGTAACAAAAATATAGAAACGATAAGAAAAAATCAAACCAAAACACCAACAGCAAAACATAAACAGTGAGAGAGATTTTAAAAAATAACTTCAGTGAGCTGAGGTATAATTGACTAACATATCCAAAGGAAGTTAAGTTGAGGAGAGGTAAATATAAATCACTCAAGTTTAAAGCCAAAGAGCAGGAAGAGTAAGGGGTGAATCTAAAAGGAAAAAAATAATAAATCAATAGCTGAGGATTTTCCAAAACTAATGGCTGACAACAAACCTGAGGTGAAAAGTGAAAAACAAAATCAAGCAAGAGACAAAATACACCCTAGGAATCTTATATTTAAACATTGAAAAATAAAAAACAAAGAGAAAAGCTTAAAATAAAAGAAAATATAGATACATGCAAAGACTATAAATTTAAGAATAACAGCAGACTACTTAGAAGATGCTATGCAAGTCATCTAGCAATGTAATGGTATCTGTAAAATACTAAAAGAAAAACATTGTCAAATTTATACTCAGAGTAATTGTCTTTTAAAAATAAAACAGTGTAGAGATATTCACAAGAAAACAAAAACTGAGAAAATTTCTAGTATATATACCTTACAAGAAAGATGAAAATATATTTTTCAAATAAAAGGGATATGAGAACAGACAGAACTTTTAATCTGAATAAACAAAGAGTGCCTGTATTTAAAGAAAATAGTACATATGCTATGTATTAATAACAATAAATAAGTAATAAATTAATTGTGTTACTTCTAACTTTTCTAAAAGCTGAATAAATGTATAAAATAAAAATAGTTATGCAGGGCTGAAGCAATGGCACAGTGAGTAGGACGTTTGCCTTGCAGGGGGCCAACCTGGGTTTGATTCCCAGCATCCCATATGGTCCCCCGCATACTACCTGGATGAATTCCTGAGTGCAGAGTCCGGAATAACCCCTGAGCATTGCCAGTTGTGACCCAAAAACCTAAAAAAAATAGTTATGCATTTTAATTTTGTAGAATATATAAAATTAAATATAACCAATGAAATAATATTTGGGAAAGAGAAATTTTGAATACAATATAGTAAGATTCATACATTTGAAGCATTATTCTTTCAAATTATTCTTAATTCAAATTATTATTTGAAAGTCAACATTTTAACTTAGCACAACTTCTAAAAATTTTCAAAGGTAAAAGTAAGTGTACAACAATAATAATGTACATTTAAATTTATTATAAAGGTGGATTTTTTTCTATATTTTCCCATTACTAGTACTATTATTTACACAGAAGAGCCTGGCAAGTTCTCCGTGGCATTATTCGATATGCCAAACACAGTAACAATAACAGGTCTCATTCCCCTGACTCTGAAAGAGTCCCCAATCATTGGGAAAGACAAATAAGGAGAGGCTGCTAAAATCTCAGGGCTGGGACAAATGGAGACGTTGCTGGTGCCTGCTTGAGCAAATCGACGAACAGTGATACAGTGACAAAGGTGGGTGGGGAGCTGGAGCAACAGTACAGTGGGTAGGGCATTTTCCTTGCAAGCGGTCGACCTGGGTTCAATCCCTGGCACTCCATGTGGTCCCCCAAGCACCACGAGGAATAATTTCTGAGTGAAGAGCCAGGAGTAACCCCTGAGCACCACTGGGTATGATCCAAAAAGCAAAACAAAACAAAAAAAAAGGTGTTTGGAAAACACAAAACTGGTAGGGCAAACAAAAGTGGTATTGTCATCTTGGGAAGAACAATAGTTCTTTTCCTTATGAAACCTTCATGGGGCCAGAGATGTGGCTCAAATTGAGTGAATATGCCTAGCACGTCAAGGCCTTGAGTTTAATTCTTCGCGCTATATGACCTATTACTACTGAGTGGCACTGGTGATCCTAGAGCACTGCTGGTAATGACCCCTACTTTTTTTTTAAGAGTATGAATATACTTACTTTTTGGTGTAGGGATGATATTTCTTGGTATTTGTTCACCAGAGAGGAAATCGTGCAGTTCCACACACAAGGAAAGTGCTATCAAAATATTTTGAGAATTTTATTTATAATTACTTACAACTGGAAAATAACTCTCTTTATTTGAATTTTCTACTTGGAACGTGTCTTCAGACTGATTGGTTGGACTAAGGGAAACTGATTCTCCATAAACTAGATTATCACTTCAATTTATGTGGCAGGTGAACTCATTTTCTGTAATTTTGTGCTCGGAAAGATGTACACTGCTAAACGTGGTCCATGGATGTTGCAGTTAGACCAAAAGAGTCTCATGTTTATGTAAGGAACTCACAGAGGGAACTAGCTGGGGTGTGGGGAGCTCCCCTGCCTCCTGCAAATGGTATCTAAGGTAGAAGCCATGAGACTGCCTTGTGTCTGAAGAGAGAGGGAACACTCATGCCTGCCTCCACCATTCCTCCACACTGTTCCCAGGAAGCCAGGCTTCATCGTTGACTCTTATATGCAAACTTCATCATATCTCCTATTTTATCACATTTTTTAAAGACTCTCTTTTCCTTAATCTAGTGTTGAATGCAATCAGATGAGCCTTGAACAAGAGAATGTATTCTTACAGGTATATCAAGACCCCTGGGATAAGTTCATTGCTACTGAATGGCAAAATAATTTGTCAACCATGATTAGGAACAGTGGGTAATTTACTTACAGGATAATGACTTGTATGTCATAGCAAAAAAAAGTCACAATAAATACAATTTATTAGGGTGACATACTATTTTCTACCACTGTACTATAATCTAATAGATGGATGTTCATGCTGCTCAGAAGTAAGGAAGGAATTTAGGCTACTGGCAATGACCTCCAATAAAATGTCATTTGTATTTTTGTATTTTTATATACTCAAAATTTAAAGCCCATCCTCTGAAAAGTAGTAGCCTCCCTATTTCCCCCAAATATTCATTATTTTTGCCTCCATACCACCTGGAGTTATCTAGTCTAAAGACTGAAACTTGGTTTGCTCCAACTTCTGAAATATTTTTCATTTGTTTCCTATATAGTGCCAAATGCATTTCCTTAATTTGTGATTCTCTTTGTCTGTTTCTTCTACAAAAAAAAATGGGAGAAATGGGATTTAGATATGTGAAGATGCAGCTGCTCTAATTGTAAAAGCATAGATAAAAACAGATTTGCTCCACAATCAGGAAGATGTACAATGCACACTTGAGAGTAGAAGGATTCACCCACTAGAGTTGTAAGGTTCTGGGTGTGCAGTATGGGCGTGGTAAGACTAAAATCATACAGAATGTATTTAAAATAATGCTTGCAAATGTGTATAAATTTTGACCATGATGTGTCTGTGTGTGTTTGTACTATATGTGTGCACAGTGAAAAGAAGGATGAGCATAAATAGAGATGTTTAGTTATTTTCACTATTGTTGTTTGTACGGGGCACACCTGCCAGGGTTTACTTGTGACTAGGCACTGGCAGTGCTTGAGGGACCATATCTAATACTTGGCATCATACCAGGTTTGACCACATACAAGACAAGAACCGTAATCCCTGTACTATTTCAGCAACCCCTATGATTTTAATTTTTTTCAAAGAACTTGTTATAACACTCAGTTTAGAGCATGTTCCATGTGGTTGATGAAAACAGCAAAAATAAGATATGCTGTGTACTTAAAATCTGGCCAATGATACATAAATATAGATAATTAAGAGATAACCTGCATTGTATTGGCCTGGTGAACAAACATCTCTGGAAATGCAGAGAATACTTACTAGTCTAATGGGAGTGGGAAGTTGAGAGACATAGGTCAAGAGGGTTGGAAGATATTCTACAGAGTCAGAGCAGGTGCTCAAGAAATAAATAAGATTTTACTTAGCACAGAAGTAAGGCAAAATCACTCTAGAACATGACAGAAAAGCACAGGCAAGCTCTGTCTTTGGATGAAGTTGACTCATTTGGAGAACAGTGTTCTGCTATGATTTGTTGGGAGACTACAAATTCGACAAGGAGTTTATATCCAAAGATAGCAGTATATTAGAAACAATGTCAGTGGAAAGCAGAAAACAAACCAATAAATGATAAAGCTAAAACTTAACCAGCCTGCTGTTATTCCCCACAAAATAAGGTATGGCAAATTTTCTGAAAACCTAAGTATATCCTGAAGTGGCTAGTCTAGTGACTTGAAAACAGGTCCATGAATTTTTGAAAATATGTTCATTGGTCTGATCTAGACAGATGGGCCAAGGCATGTGCTTACATTCTGTTCCTCTATTCAGGGAAACTATGGCACCAGGGGTCTCTGAGGACACTAATCCCTATTTGGGTCAGTGACCTTCAGCATCAAGCTTCTTTGCTGTGTATCTGTGAGACTGACCTTGTGAAGGCCAAGAAGGAATGTCAAGTCATGTGCTTTTTCCATAGATCAGATTCCACCTGCTCCCTCCCCCACCTCCACATTAAAAAAAAATAGATAAAGACATCAATATTATCGCTGGTAGGTATAGATTTTTAAAATGGTTTTCAAGGTCAATACATATTAATTGAGAGTACTGCAATACCGGAGTGACTTTTCGAAGAATTATCTAAGCATTACCAGAAAATAACAGATCTTACTGGCTTTTAGTCTCAATTCTCCGCTATTCACATAGGTTGGAACTGATCAACACTGGGCTTAAAAAAATCTGAAAACTGGATGGCAGGTGGATAGGAATCACCAGTTTCATTGTATTCCAATTCATCTGAACTTGTTTTTAAACATCTGTGTCCCCACCACCCCCCTGCCCCAAGAAAAAGAACAAACTAGCCTTCAAATCAAAACAACATGGAAAAAACATCTCAATTCTGTTTGGGAAGGGTTTTAAACCTGAGAAAAGATGAGGTGGGTGAGGTGTGTGAGTAGCATGGGACTTTGAAGTCCACAGAACAAGGAAGTTTCCTTTCAGATGAAGGTGGTGGGGGTGGTGTGAGCCCCCAGCTCTCATGCTGAGTTTCACATTTTTTTTTGTCTCCTTTGTAAGCAGGCCCATATGGAACAGCTAGCACCCAGGCAGTGCTAGGCTAATTCCTTCTGGAATGAGGAGAAGGTGGAGCCGCCAGGAGCAGGCTGAAACATTTGCGTCTGCTGGGCTTTGCCAGGATGAAGGATGCAGGTTACTGTGGGTGGCTACTCTGTGCCAGCTCCTCTAAGAGCAAACCACAGTGCAAGACAGCATCACTTCCTCCTAGCCTGTGAGACACAATCCCCAGTAATTATTTGACTGCAGGACCCTCAGTGTCATTGAGGAGTAAATGCTCAGTGGTCATGAGAGACCAGAGAGAGACAACTCTGTGTCACCCACGGGGGTGGGGCCTGTGGTTACAGGGAAGTTCATGGCTTTTGCTTTTAGCCCCAGTGACTGTTGTCTTCTAACCTTCTGTTCAGAAAAACTTGCCCTTCAAGAGAGCCACCTCTTGAAATGACGTAAATTCCAATTATTTCAAATCGTGATGATCTGAGAGCTGGTTATTGCCTTTTGCAGTACTGGTTGGCTTTTTTTCCCTGCCTTTCCCCTTTCCCTCCTACTGCTGTCCATTTCCCTGTCATTAGCACTTTCACCAGAGTGTGTGGTAGAGACAGCAGAGCCCAAGCACCAA
The DNA here is from genome assembly GCF_027595985.1 of Sorex araneus. Taxonomy (NCBI): domain Eukaryota; kingdom Metazoa; phylum Chordata; class Mammalia; order Eulipotyphla; family Soricidae; genus Sorex; species Sorex araneus. The sequence goes on along the minus strand of NC_073303.1, from coordinate 336,724,436 downwards.
TCAGTCACTCATGCTGGGGCCGAGGAGTGCAGCGGTTCTGTGTCCAGGTTCCAAGCAGGCAGAGATGAAAGTACTAAGCTTTGCTCCACCCCCATGTGCCAGGTTAGCCCTGTCTCTTGTTGCAGAGGTATCTGGGAATTGTGTAGACAAATGTTTGATGTTAGCAGCTATCCACAACAGTGCTCTAGGGTTGTTGGGTTAAGCGGATTCTCACACGCTTTGGATTGGCTCTGGGTTTTCCGAAATCTAGTTGCTACCAGGCAAAAGGCAGTCACTGTCAGAATTGCACTCATGTAAAGAATTCCCTTTGACAAAATAAATACAAATGGCCAAAAGGCACATGAAAAAATGCTCTACATCACTAATCATCAGGGAGAGGCAAATCAAAACAACAATGAGATATCATCTTATGCCCCAGAGATTGGCACACATCAAAAAGAGCAAAACAACCAGTGCTGGCATGGATGTGAGGAGAATGGGACTCTCTTTCATTGTTGGTGGGAATGCTGAATGGTCCAGCCCATCTGGAAAACAATATGGGCATTTCTCAAAAAACTAGAAGTTGAGCTTCCATATGACCCAGCAATATCACTTCTGGGAATATATCCCAGAGGTGCAAAAAAAAAAAAAACACAGTAGAAATGACATCTACACCTGTATGTTCATCACAGCACTGTTCACAATAGCCAGAATCTGGAAACACCTCAAGTGCCCGAGAACAGATGACTGCTTAAAGAAACTCTGGTACATCTACAATCTACACAATGGAATACTCTGCAGGTGTTAGGAAAGATGAATTCATGAAATTTGCTTATAAGTGGATGGACATGGAGAGTATCATGATAAGTGAAATGAATCAGAAAGAGAGGGACAGACATAAAATGACTGCACTCATTTGTGGAATATAAAATAACATAATATGAGACTGACACCTAAGGACAGTAGGCACAAGGGCCAGGAAGATTGCTCCACATTGGAAGCCTAACTCACGAGCTGGGGGAGAAGACAGCTGGGATAGTAAAGGGATCACCAAGCAGTGATAGTTAGAGGGGTCTCTCAGGATGGGAGATGTGTGCTGAAAGTAGATAGAGGACCAAACATGATGGCCTCTCAGTATCTGTATTGCAAACCATAATGCCCCAAAGTAGAAAGAGAGTATGGGGGAAATTGTCTGCCATAGACAGTGGGTGGAGTGAGATGGGGGTTACAGGAGGGATACTGGGGACATTTGGTGGTGGAAAATGTACACTGGTGGAGGGATGGTTGTTCAATCATTGTGTGACTGAAAACCATGAAAGCTTTGTAATTATATCTCGTGGTGATTCATTAAAAAATAAAAATAAATTAAAGCTAATTCCTTTTGATAATGCAAACCCACATCCACCTCTTACAAACCATTTCAGCTGGTATCAATGTGGAGAACATGTATGGTTTCAGTCAACTCACTGTCCATTCATTCCATGGGTTATTATGGAGTTATTATTTGTAGGATAATATAGCCTCAGGTAGTTTAGGTTTATTGGGTTATTCCCGTCACAGTGCTCCCATTCCTCTTTGTTTATATGTAGCTTCTTTCTTAGTGTTCTGTTGACTTGTAAATACTTTTTTTCTCTTCTCCTTGAGTCCTTTGCATAGTTTATTCAGAGCAATGTCCTTTTTGTATGGACACAGGAAGACTTAGCAAATGCTATGCTTTTGTAACCTGGGAGTCATTTGACTCTACATGATATTTTCTTCCTGGGCATCTGTTCTCTCAGCTAAGCCTCAGCTGCCCTTACTTCCTATCACCCCAAAAAGCAGGGTCCCCACGAGGGATGGGATGGACCCAGGGCAAGCGGTGAGTTGTGTGCTACCCTGGCATCGAGATGGGCCTAGCCAAAGTGCCTAATGCTTAACTATAAGTTAAGAGCTTGATAGTGGACAAATATTGTCATGATCCAAACAATGATAACTAGATTTGGACCCTGCTAGGGTGAGGAATAATTAATCTGGCCTGAGTGCTGTAGTCTGAGTATGTGGCAAGATGTTGTCAGCAGAGCTGCCTTGCAAGCCTCAATGTATCTCTTGCTATGTCCATACAAAAATAACTAGTATTAAGATGGTAATGAGTGTTTGGAATAAGGAGAGGAGAAAAAACCCTTCAGAGGTATTTTGCTTACTGGCAGTCAGGAAGGGCTTTGGAATGCCCCTAGGTTGTGTTCCCTTTGAACCTGACAGCCCTCAGGAAGGGCTTTCTTACATTTTGCTACCTGACAGTGTGTAACCTAAGGGCAAGGTTGTTGTTGTTGTTGTTGTTGTTATGTCCCATAAAATCTACATAATAATAATAACTCCATTCACTGTTCATATCTGGGTTGAATGGAAAATAGAAACAATCTTCAAGGTTTTTTTTTCCTAAGTGATTAAAACCATTAGACATTCAAGTAGTTAAAACTTTCAAGCCCTAGAAAGGCTATAGTGAAGTAGGAGAAATTGGAAGGAATAGGAGAAGAACTCATATCTGTTTCATCTAAAACAAAGAAGTAGTGACATTCCCGGAGAGAAATGGCTGCATGATGAGTCTTCTCTGCTTGGTTTTGGTTTAAATCTGGTGGTGTTGGGAGACCATGTGGCAATGGAGCCAGCATCTGGTCCTACGCGTCAAACTTGTGCTAAGGCCATTGAACTATTATGCCTGCCCCTATATGATGAGTCCCGAGAACAAGAGGTATGCCCCAAGCAGGTCTTTGGGGACAGGAAATTTGTCAATTATCTGGAATAGAAATTGTGGCTTAAAAGGTACTCATCATCCAGGCATTGTATTTGTCTAAGACCTCAGAGAAAATTTCCTGAAGTAAATAGGTTCACTCTCTACCAGTAAAGAATATATAGGTTCTCCGACACAAAAACAAATTCAAAGTGTAGAAAATTTGTTCTTTCCTAATTTTAGCACCAAAAATTCTGCACAAATACATTCAAGCATATTATTTAGTAAATATTTATTATTTCCAAATCATAAAACAAGATAATTATCAAATAATCTCTCATCTTTATGTATTTGTGAGTAAATAACCTCATTTGTATAGTTACAGCCTAATAACAGAACTTTAGGTGTTAAGATCCTTATGTCTAAACTCAGACACTTTCAGTTAATTAAAAATGGAAAGTACCGTTCTGGAAGATGACTTCACAAAATGTAACAAAATATCTAAACATGCACATATAGATCTTGAAAATTTAACTTTTCAAAAAAATTTGAGAATTTTTTTATAACAAGCAGGAATCATAAAATACAAGATTTAATTATAAGTAAGTTTATAAAGGTAGCAAGGTTAAGTTTTTTCTTTTAAAAATATTTTTATTGAGGTGAAATCTATGGTGAAATGAACAAAGGGTCAATAAGGTCAATAAGTTTGAGCAAATAGGTTTGAACAAATTTACAAACTCATGTACCACAGGTGCTTTAAAGATATGGGGTGCTTTGTTTTCATTCTAAAGTATTTATTAGATGTCTCTTCTTAATCAACATCCCCACTGCTCTGATTTCTAACACCATCATCTCCTTTTTTTTTTGTTTGTGGGACTTGAAATCAAACCCAGTGCTTCCTACATGCAAGGCTGGTGCTGTGTTGCTGCACCACAATACCTGGTCCCACTAAATAACTAACTTAATTTAGTTTCTGAGAGATTAAATTGTGGCAATATAAATGTGCATGCTTTTAGTTTTTGTCAATCATAAATCCATGATCCTAACAGCCATTCTGGGCTTAAATTACAGAAACGGTAAATGCCACCTTAAAGGTGGAAGACTTATCTATCAAGTAGAAAGTAGAAGGAATTGAGAAGAAATTCTACCCTTACCTCCAGGGGCCTGGAAAAGTCAAGATGATGAAATCAGGCCAGATGACCCATTTGTCCAATCACCCCACAGTAGAAAATGGTGGATAAGAAGAATTTGGTAACACACTTCTCTTACTATCCTTTACTGTAAAACCTCCCTCTTGGAGAACAAAACAGCAACAGAAATTATTGCTGTGGGTATTGGAAGTTACTCGTGCTTTTCTTATGACAACAGGCATCATTTTCGTCATCTGACACCAGTTCTCTGCTCGAGATCAGTAGGCCCCAAGCTTGATAAAAATCCAGTGTGCTAAAGGATGGGACATCTAAAATAATGTTAGTTATTGCTTATACCTGATTTTCATAGCATATGAGAAATGCAAATTCTGATTTGCAATGTTACCAATACATGGATTTTAGGTACCTGCTTCTGAACATATTCCCGATGCATTCTGCTTGTTTGGAACGTCAAGAGGAGATGGCCTTCCAGGATACTACATTTCATTTGCGTCAATCTGGGGTGACCACATGCTATGATGAATCAGAAGAGACAGTTGAATTAAATGATCCTGTGTTTCCAATAGCCTTCATGTGCAATGGAGGAGATTCAGAAGTTCTGATTGAATTCATAACGGGAGACAAAGTTCAGCTTGAGTACTGGTGACTGAGATCACTGACGAAAATGTCTGTGATGGGGCCAGAGTGACAGTACAGCAGGTAGGGCAGTTGCCTCATACATGATAGATATGGGCATCATTTAATTCTTGGCATCTCATAGCTGAGGGATCGATCCACGAGTGATTCCTGAGTGCACAGCCAGGATTAACCGCTTATATTGCTGGGTGTGACCTCAAAACAAAATAAATAAAGGAATTAAAAAAATGCCTATGATTATGGGGTTTATTATGGATCATTCAAGCCAATAATTGAATTGGCAATGCACAGATAACCTCCAGGTAATACACAAGGCCACTATAATTTTATAGTGGAATGAGTCTAATAGCAAGAACCAGCAGAAACTGAGAAGTCAAGATAATGTAAACTAAGAATCATTCAAAGTTTGGTCTCAATAGAGTATTATCACATGGCTCTCCAAGACCAGCCAGGAGATACAAATCTAGGTAGGTGGATCCAAGATTCTTACTTTCTTCTTTTACCCTATAAACATATGTTGCCTCTAAAACCGAGGCAGTAACGTAGAGCAGACAATATAAGGATTGATGAAAAACTTGACATTTATTCAGAATGTATTCAACTTCCCAGAGTAAACATTTAAGTTTCAGTTCACTAAGTGTGTCCTATTGCACTTTCTTCACAACTGTATCTCTACTTCCACATCTCCGCTCCACATCAGCGTATGTAAAATATGAGAAAGGGAGAAGAAACTGTGGTATACAAACACTATATAAACACGATAAGAAAAGATGAACTCATGCAATTTGCTGTAACATGGATGGAACTATAGTGCATCATGCTGAGTGAAGTCAGTAAAAAGGAGAGGGACAGATATGAAATTACCTCTTTTATATATGGGATTGAAAATACATGGCAAGGGAGCAACAAATGACCAAAGGAAACAAAACTGTGGAGAGTAAGTCTATATAACTAAGCTAACCTGGCCAAAAGATGGGAGATGTCCTTGGGATGCTGGTGAGGTAGGTGCTCTTGATAGGTGTGATGTTGGAATGATGTACACATAAAACCAATAGTGTTATATATAATGGTATCTCAATTTTTTATTTTTTTTTTTTATTTTTTTTTTTTTGCTTTTCGGGTCACACCCAGCGATGCTCAGGGGTTACTCCTGGCTTTGCACTCAGGAATTACTCCTGGCGGTGCTTGGGGGACCACATGGGATGCCGGGGATCGAACCCAGGTCGGCCGCGTGCAAGGCAAACGCCCTACCCGCTGTGCTATCGCTCCGGCCCCCCCTCTCAATTTTTTAAAAGCGAAAATTCTTTTAAAGCTAGAGAACTAGGGGCCAGAGAGATAGAACAGTTGGCAAGATGCTTACCTAGCACATGACTAACCTGGGGTTGATATCCTGGAACCATAGATTCCACACCCCTCCAGAACTGCCAGAAGTGACTCCTGAGGATGGAGCCAGGAGTAAGCACCACCAAGTGTGACTCCCAAAATAAAAAATAAATGGAGAAGAAGTAGTGTAAATGTCAAGGCAAATCATTATTTAGATTAATTATAGAAGATCTATTGAATGGATTCCTCTATCAGTTAAGCATAGTGAATCAAATGTTAATCTACTTCCACTTCCCTGACTTCACTGAAATAATAAAAGATAAGAAATAGAAAATGAGGGCTAGAAATAAATAAGTTAGGAAAGGGTAAAACAAGTAGTTACGACTTTAATGGACTCAAAAGAAAAGTGCATTTTTAACCAGTAGTGGAGAAAGTTCAGAAGTTGGCTAAGACAGATAATGAGAGATGCTTAGGAATAGTGCCTCTAAAAGTTGTGTGTGTGTGTGTGAGTGTGTGTGTGTATGTGATAAAAGAGAGAGAATATGTACCACTATAAATGTATAAATGTAACTAGAAAAAATGATTGTTTGAATTTGTATAAAGAAAGCATTATTATAAGCCTTTAGATTCTTTTCTTCTCTTCATTCTCTTCTCTGTGTGTCCCTTTCCCAGTCCTCTACTCAGCAGAAGACATGAACTTTATTCCCTAGAAATTAATACACCGACAGACACTATAAAGAATTTAGGGCTTAAAAAGAGCAGTTCCATTAAGGAATTAATACTGGGAATAAGATTATGGCTCCTCATATTTTCTCTTAAAATAATGAAACTAAGACTTCTAATTTTCAGGAGAAATGCTAAAAATGTTTCCTCTTTCTGAACTCATTCTATTTCAGTGCAAAAAGGAGATTTATAGATACTGATAAAGTTCCACACCCCGACCCCAGTTCCCCCTTACTCTTTCTCACCCTCCCACCCTACCACAGAACCATCTTGGAGTGAGACCAGTCAACCAAGACAACAAACATTTAGTATTTCCAACAAACTCATCTTTAATGAGAGATGCAATTGTATTCAACCAGACATTTTAAAGAAAGCTTATGTGTTGATCAGTGTCTTAAATTACAAGCACAGACTCTATTCTTAGCTAGCTTAAACAAAAAGTGAATGAACTGAAACATATCAGAGGGTAATATGTTGATAGGATTAAAAACCTATCCAGTGGATGATTGACTCTAAAGATTATAATGAATAACTTTGAACTCTAAGTTCTTGGTTGGTGGCAATGGTCAATGAGTGAATTCATCATGGCAGTATAAACAAATGAGGTTGTGAATCCCCCTGAATTTGTAGGAAGAGGAATTTGAGACGAAGTAAAGATATGATTGAAATTTTTAGGTGGGGACTAGAGAAGCTTATTTTTACCCCAAGGCGTGGTGAACTTGGTACCTTTGGTTGCACGCACGCACACACACATATACATAGATATAGATATAGATATAGATGTGGAAGGTGATAAACCCAAAAGTTAGTTGCAGCTATCTCAGAATTAATATAGTTCTGGTGATAACACTTCTTTGTCTCATTTGAAGCACATGGTAACATTTTTTGTGAGTTTCACAATTTATTTCTGTAATCAGAATTATTCCAAAAAATTATTGGGTAAAATATTTTTGTGGTTCAGGTGTGCAGATAGATGAGCTAAGCAATCCCAATAGACTCATTTTTGCCTCTGTAAACTTCTTCCTGACTGTTTCTGGGGTAAGCAAGCTGCTCTTTGAGAACAGTCACCTGTACAGTGACTGTTTCAGATGTTTTATGCTATTATTAGCTTATAACCAGCAATAAGAAGTCTATCTGAGATAACCATGGTGATCAGGGGAAGAGGGCTAGGTTGAAATGCTGAGAAGCTCCTTAAGTGGCAACGACAAGAACTTCCCATGTGAGCAGCAGTGATAGTGATTCTCCAGAAAGATCCTACATTGTAGACTCAGTAGATTTCTGAGCACAAACTATTAGAGAGGCCCTAGGGACTCTATTTCCTGCCTCCCAGAGTTTCATCCAACTTACTTACACTGCTTCAGAGTCAATTTTGATTTCTGTCTTTGTCTCATCTCTCACTTTGGATCACTCATGTACCTGAAGTTTTCAGTTCTAATCCTAGCCCTACAAGAGGCTTTCTTCACCCAGGCCCCTCAGAGAAGGGGAGGTTGTTTCCTTCCCCACCCTGAGCAGAGCCCTGGCAGCCGAGGACCTCCAGAACCCAGCCACAGCCATGCTCAAGGCCACTCTCCACACTCTCCGATGAGCCTCACACTTAAACAACTGGCAGAGGAACCCAGGCATGCGGGACCCTGGCTGAGATCTCCAAGCCTGCTCAGATCAGGACTGGGCTTCCTTCACCCAGACCACCCATTTTACAGTAGCTTGGCAGTCACACCCACAAACTGCTGCCAGTGCCATGTAATCCCATCAATTGCCAAGATCCAGAGACTATGTAAAACAAAGCTCCTGGAAGCACTAGGCCACGAAACCTCTTATAGTCTAGCCCACTGATGTGCCTAAAACAGCACACATGTGTTTGGTTTTAACGTACTTGCTTGTAGTTTCTGATATACATTCTATATCCTTCTCAGAGAACCTGGCAAACTGCTGAGAGTATCCTGCCCACATGGAAGAGCCTGGCAAGCTCCCTGTGGTGTATTTGATATGCCAAATACAGTAACAATAACAGGTTTCATTCCCCTGACCCTGAAAGAGTCTCTAATTGCTGGGAAAGACTAGTAAGGAGAGGTTGCTAAAATCTCAGGACTGGGATGAATGGAAACGTTACTAGTGCCTGCTCAAGCAACTCGATGAACAATGGGATGACAGTGATACAGTGAATCCTACTTCTGACGTGACTTTCAAATGCATCCCATCATCTCCTTTCTAAAACCAATCAGATTGGCCACCTTCAACCCCTGTCTAGCAGTGGTTAGTGGCAGTGAATGAGACAAACACACATAAGTAGACCAACATACATGGACTGTTTTAGGGTTGCCTGGACACTCATCAATAATCTCACTGACCAGACTTTTATTCAATACAATGTTGCTCCTCCACCATTCCCCCTGGCTCCCAAGAGGTGAGCCATTGTTGACAGAGACAAGTAGGACATAATGCTGACAAGGGACATTAAAGATAGTAAGTACATTGACACTCAATAGTACATGAAGACCAGAGGCTGGGGTATTTCATGTAGCTATCAGAATGCACCATTAAAATATAAATGACGGTTTCCTATTTAATTTTGACCATCTATAAGAGCCTAAACAGTATTATTCTATGCTTGCCTCATGCATTTTTTGCAGTCTGCAGATATTTTTTATCTATTCTATTCTTTCCTACTGTGTTGCTCTTTTCTGGGTGTATTTTTCCAAATCCTTACCTACAATCTCCTTTCCCCGGTAGCTGCTGATTTTCAGACTTCGATCAGTACTTACTTTATTAAACTAATCTGAGATCTCCTATCTATCTTGACATCTTTGACACAGTTACCTTTATAAAACTCTGTCAAAACAAAGGCCCACTATTCTCTGCAAGGTCAAAGACAAGTCTCATTACATGGCATAAAAATCTTTCTTGAACTGACACTAATCTACAAATATAACTGCTGCTCTGAGAACAACCAACTAGTCACAGTTCGCTTAAGATTTTTCAAGTTTTACCAGCTGGGGGCCAGGGGACAAAAACCTTACTTTAGAAAAAAGAAATGGGACATTCAGCTATCCTATCTTACATTCTGCCTCCCTCCCCCATCCCTCCACCATGTTAACTATGTTCCTTGCATGGGATAAAATAGGACTTCCACATCCAACTAAACTGCACAGGATCTGGGAAGCCCTAAACACAATGTAATTTATCAGTCTTGAACAATTCATGATGTCCAGATGTATCTCTTTAAGTATTTTCTTCAAGACTTTTTCTTACCACCTTACAAAGAAATTTTTTTTTTTGCTTTTTGGGTTACACCCAGCAATGCACAAAGGTCACTCCTAGCTCTGCACTCAGGAATTACCCCTGGCGGTGCTCAGGGGACCATATGGGATGCTGGGAATCGAACCCAGGTCGGCCACGTGCAAGGCAAACGCCCTACTCACTGTGCTATCACTCCAGCCCCACAAAGAAATTTCATTGTGACAGTCTTTCCTTTAATTAATGACACATGTTTTATTTTGTTATTTTGTTTTTTTTGGGGGGGTCACACCTGGAAATTCACAGGGGTTACCTTCTGGCTTTGCACTCAGGAATTAAGACTCCTGGCAATGCTCAGGGGACCATATGGGATGCTGGGAATCGAACCCGGGTTGGCCACTACCACAGCCAAGCACCTTACTTGCTGTAATATCTCTCCAGCCCCTGTCCTAAGAAGTCTATATACCTATGTGGCACTCCAGAAATCAGAACTGGTTCTCTTCAGTTGCTTAGCTTCTAAGTTCTTATGTACAGTTTCCAAGTACGCTAGAAAATCCCTCAGGCTTCAGTCTAGAGCGTACTCTTTTGTATAGTCAAGCAATCATACACATAACTTGCTAAGATATCAAAGTTTATTGCAATTTCTTACAACCTCTTTCACGCTGACAAAGACGTTTTTTAAAAGGAGTCTTTATCAATCAATCATCAATCAATCAAAGGAGATTTTCTCTGATTTTATGTGAACTACATAGTGTTTGCTCTCAAGGAGTCTTTTCACGTATAATCCCAACTCCTTCTTTATGGTCGCTCCCTTCCCCTGAACAAGAGGTTATCAGAGTATTTGATGGGTATTCATGCTATAAAGAACATTTGTTTTGATATTCAAAAATGTATCATTCAGAAAACTGAATATTATCAGTTTTTAATTCTTTTTATCCACCCAGGCCTCTGTAGGACTTTTAAGTTATTAAATGAGTTACAGATATCTGCACAGGATCTAGATAAAGTTATACTTGCCACATACTGACTGCATATCCTACATAAGTTTGGTGTAGACCTAAAAATAGTAATGCTAAAGCCTAGGAGGTCAGTGAGATTCTGAGATCTGGAGTCAGAAACTTCAAAACATGAGTAAGATCTTTCCTTGGTTTGCACTCAGATGGAGAGAACAACCAAGTCTCTTTCTGTAGGGAGTGGAGAAACTGATATTTAGAGAAGATGGAGTGAATGATAAAGGATTGAAAGGCTGAGAAGAACCTCTAATTTGGGAAGTCAATAAGATCTTGGCATGTGGGAATTGAATAATGGCTAAAGACATCACAAGGGCAGGACTGGAATTAGAAAATTGGAATCATGTTCAACTCATTGACACATTCTCTCCTGCCTCCAAGGGCCCAAGTAGTCCCTGTCCCTCTTTCTCCTTCATCAGTACCTCCCTACCTCCAGCTTCTGCTTCCTCCAACAGCTTCACCATATCCCATTGGTCTCTGGGTAGCTTCTTCTCCAGAGATGTTTTTTCTTGACCCTATCACTTTACTGTTAGATAATCAAATAGATGATTATCTAATCATCTATTTACTTTCCAAGTGCTAGCACTTAATCCTTTTGTAATAATACTAATGACCGATTTACTGAGAGCAATTATTAAGTGCATAAATCAATTTAGTTACTACGCACATAGTATGTGATTTCACTTTTCTAATAATATATTAGCTAGGTATCATCATTAGTCTGATTTTAAAAGTTATACAATAAAAGAGTAGGGTTGTTAAAAAAAAAACTTGTTCAACATCACATAGCTAATATCATATTAGAGACCAGAATCCAAAGCTAAACTCAGTTATCCTGAACTTAGAATTATTTATATTTCTTGGGCTTCCAGGATATACCTTGATTCAAGGACAGCATACATAGACCATAAATTTTCCATCAGAGAACTGTCAGAGTACTTGAAATAATCTTAAACCACTGAATTTGTTGAGTGAAAAGAAACTATGGTGCATACTGGAATATTACTGCATAGTGGAATACTATGAAGAGATGAAATCCAGAAGAAATACTAGAAGAGATGAAATAATTTAATTTGCTGAAATGTGGATGGATCTGGAGAGTATCATGCTTAGTGAAGGTAGTAAGAGTAGGGACAGGCACAGAATAATCTTTCTTATATACAGGATATAAAGAAACACAGTGGATGAATAACAAATGCTCCAAGGCAACAGAATCTGAGAACTGGTCTTCAGTAGAATGCAGATGACAGAGAAGGGAAAGGGGTGGAGGGAAATAGTCACTCTAGTGGAGGGTGTGGTACTGAAATGTGTTATACCTGGATCACTAACAGTAGCAGTATTGTAAACCACGGTGTGTAAAATAGAAATAAAATAAAATACAAGAAGTACCTGTCCTAGAGGCAGGCTGTGGAGTAGGAGAGAAACCGGGGACATAGTGGAGGTGATGGGATTCATGTTTCAACATTGTGTGCCTGAAACTCAATCATGAATAACTTTGTAAATCATGGTGCATTAATAAAAAAATTAGGATCCGGAGAGATAGTGCAGTGGGTAAGGCACTTGCCTTGCATGCAGGTAACCCAGGTTAGATCCTTGACACTCCATTTGGTCCCCCTGGGCACCACCAGAGGTGATTCCTGAACACAGAGTCAAGAGTAGTCCCTGAGCCAGATATGACCCCAATTACACACACACATAATTATAAGTTCAAAAAATCTATGAAACTCATATAAATATTACATAAAGTAATATGTATATTACTTATGCTAATTATATATTTTATTTGATTTTATAGATTACATATATAAAATTTTAACCCTTCCAGGTAAAGGCATAGAAAAAATTTGAAACTTAACTTTTTATTTCATGCAGTTCTCTGTCTTGACTCAGGGCCAGACTTAATGCTTAAAGTTTCTAATTTGATCTCTTTCTTATGATTAAAGAAAATGTCTAAACACGTCATAATGACTACTTAACTTAAGCACATCATTCTGATCTTCCATTTTGGCAAAGATTCCTAAACTAATTTACTTCTACGCAACTTCATATAAATATATATCATTCTTCCTTCCTGTACCCATAGTAGACGTCACTACATAATCAGGACATTATGGCTTTCTCATACCTCATTCTATAGGTACATGCCATTAATTAAACAGACCTGGCATATAAAATAAAGTCAAGTTGCTAACTGCTCTTCTTTGTTACCCCTTCCTACATTGCTATTTTTCCTAGCATAAAGGACATTAGATTAGAACAATTTTTTAAATTTGTAGGATAAAGTGATTTAGCCTTTCAGAACTAGCCTCCTGTTTTTTAGACTTTGAAAAGAATTTTTAACACCTATAATCTCTCATATCTCAAAAATATAGTTGTACTAAAACTACTCATTTATATACATTAATTTTAAGGGGGCTTCCAACACTCATGAGAAGTAACTATAATTGAAATTTTATCTTCCTTCCCCTTAAAGTACTTATTGAGTACCTAATTATATATGGTTCAAAGTTAAGTATTGCACTAAGGTAGGTTACTCAGAAATAGTCCAAGTTCATAATAGTCGGAGACAAATTATTTTGCAGGAGTTAGTAAGGCTGGCTTATAACTCAATGTGTTGTTTTATAGGGTGTGATTATTTTAGAATTTATGTGTCATGAATTCAAACAGCTAATCTATTGCTGTGGTCACACTGAAGGTAGCCAGATATTGTGCTCAGAAGCAAAACCTTCCAATCAACCAAAGCTCTATGCAACTATTTTACTCCCAATTGTACCCTCCACCCCCACCATTTCAGACAAAGTGTCAGGTTGGAGCTCAGCTGCTGGGAAAACCAATGATCAAAATTCAGGAAATTCTACACTACAGAGATTTTTCTGGCAGATACCTATAGTCTGAAGGGAAGTGTTGCGCAGTGAAAATGATCATGTTTACTCCTAAGCTAAACGGGCATTCATCTTATTCTTATGCCTGTTGTGGTGTACCCAGAAGGTGCTAGATAGAGTGAGCATAATAGAAAAACTCCCTGTCCTCTCCAGGGAAAGAAACTTCTCAATTTAATGTTATAGTGTGCTCTATAATAGTAATGATCTTTATAGCTTTGTAGTATACTCTCAACAAACAGCTCTGGAAATGGATTAAATAATTTCATTTTGCTTTAGATATTAGTCTATCTCAGAAACAGTTTACTGTCTCTTATGCAATATACCAATAGTGATTATCCCTTATTTCTAAATAATTCTATCAGGAATTAAATGACAATGAGAACAGCAGGCAACTATGAGTAGCATGATAATAGTTTCCTAAGCAGCTTTTCCACTTTCTACTGCTCTGAGGGCTGAGGTAAGTAAGTCCGTGAAATGGTGGACAGAGAACTGGCATCTTCTGAATGCCATATTGCTTTGGCCTTAAGCTGTGTTGATTAAAGGGAGTCAATGTAAAAGAACTTAAACCAGCAATGTAAATTTATTTATATTTTGGCAGAAAAGTGTAGTCCAATGTGATAATGGTATTCTTCCATGACTATGATCCACCACAGGAAAACCACAAGGGACATACATTGCCAGAAATTAACTCTTGATTTACTTATTTTTTTTCTCAAGTACCAATGCATAGTACTGCACACTTAGAAGGTTTGAGCTCTCCTGGTGATAGCAATCTGCCTTTCAATTTTACTGTCTTCAACAGCCAGCTGTGAGCCCTTGTATAATACTTCACAGTCCCTTAATTACCACATGACAACCTGAGGGCCACTAATCCTAATACTCTTCTGAAGTAAGAGACTTTGGACATATCAGTTTCATGCAACACTTTCTGAGGTAATAATGGTTAGTGGAAAATACAGCTTTTCCTAAATGGAGTAAATTGCTAACCTTCAAATGTTAAAGTTTATTTATGTTAAATATCTAACAAAGATAATTGAGAAAGACCTGTAGATGGGAAAAAAGTGGTTAAAATGGAAAGTAAAACATTCATTGACTGACGCATTGTACCGCTCATGCATGGATATACTAACCTTTTTGTTTTTCTAGATACAAATGTTATCATAGATGCAGCATCCCTGGACTATATGATGCTCTAAGAGTACCATGTATGCTTTGATGGTTTTCCACGGCTGTCCGAACAGTATTATTTTAAGGCTCATAGAGACACCAAAAGGAAAAAGGAAAGTTTGCTCTTAAAATGGAAACTTCAAATAGTTTCAATTATTCAGGTCCAGTATTGATTGGGACTCAAAAAAGTTGGACTTGTTTTTGTTATTTTCCTTACTTTTTGCCCAAGTTGGTATGCTATCAGCGGTCAGAAAGCAATTAATCTAGCTTACATTTCGAACATAACACTATAAATTTAACATGAAACATGTTGTTGGGTGAGTTTTCTAAAAAGCTCTAGGCATATTATTCAATCAACAAGTACTTACTAGGTCTTTCTTTTTGCCTGAGTATTTTTCCAAATTCTATGAGAGACATAGACATATGAGATAGTCTACTAATTCTCCAAGGAAAAATGATGAGATGATGTCAAGGCTTTGAATTCTAGCTTGTCAACAAGATAGGAAACCTTGAGCAAAAGAAATTGCACACACAAGGTTAAAAAAAACTATGTATAGAGTAAGAATTTCTAAGTCAAGTCCTCTCTATGGGTAACGAAGTTGTAGATTCAACCATTTCCTTGTTATGTCTACTCAGTATGCAGCAGAATCACAAACATGTCTAAATGCTTCATTCTTGTGACTAGACTCCATGAGGATTACTGCTATGGATATTTCCCTATAAATTTTCTAGTCTGTCAATAAATGACATTACAGCCTTCTAGAGACTCAGGAACCTCCTTTATATCATATAATTCATCAGAAAATCCTACCAGTGTACTCGTGGAGATACACTTGAAGTTCTCCTTTTTATTATCTTCATTCCCTTCACCTGCAACAAAGATAACCATCATTTCTTTTCTGGGAAAATTACATCAACTTTCTATATGGTTCTACACTTTAAATCTTAACCACCTTCCCATCCATTCTCTTTTTGGTAGTTAAAGTAATCTTAAAACATAAATCAGTGATTTCTCTGCTGATTAATGTATAAAAGTCAAGACTTCCTATTTTTGAATAATTTACAATTTATCAACGTATTACTTATTTTGGTGTTCAAGGTATCCCATATTTGACAGCAAATGACTTCTGCATCTTTGTGACATTCTCCCATTGCTTTACATGAGCACTTTCCTTGATCCTTGTCATAAAAATTATCCAGACTCACCTGTGTACTCTAGTCTAGGGTCAGTCACTTATCTGAGGATTCGTTGTTTCTTTTATTGAGGAATGATCTTAGAGCATAAATTCTGGCTTGAGGTGTGATCAGAATTCCCAGTATGTAGTTGCTATTCCCCACCCACTTCCCTTCTGTTGTTTTTTCTTTCTTTAAATTTTTTAAACTTATTTCTTCCCTTCTGTTTTATTGCTAGTGATGTTGCAATTGGTTGAGATCCTACAAACTTGGCTGCAGTACTTGATGGGAGTTACACACTACAGTTGGGGTATTGCACATGTGCGTGCTGGGGGTTATGCTCATTTAGTTGTGATCTTCATACACATTCTGGTAGTAGTGCTCTGGTGGTAATGGAGATACTGTAGTACTCACAAATTGTGCTCACTCAGCATTGCATTCTCTGGCTATACATCCATAAAGTGCATACGTAAAGGCATGACTGGCAGATTATATCATGAGCTGTGAACTAAGATCCCATCTTTATTTAAAATAGCCTTGGTGTGTAGGCCATCTATTGAGATCTTTGCAATCAAAAATCAATAGCAGCAATCTCTTTGTTTCCCATTTTTCTCTACATTGTAGGCAGGGGTCTTGGGGAACCACACTGTGCTAACTTCTGTTCTTAGTTGTCCATATGGTGAAAAGGATTTGGTCTACACAGCAGAAAGTCTAGCATCCAACACTATCACCCTAGGCCATACTTTTCAACTTTTAACTTTTACAAAGTAACTTAGTATAGACTATAGAAATGAACAGAGAGCACCCAATATAACGAGGAGACGGTGGGATTATCTCTAGCTGATGGGGGCAATTCAAAATCCTGGGAAAATTCTTGAGAGAATCAATCTCAATAAATTATATGAGGATATCAAACCAATTTTCATAATGATGCACTCTAAAATGAGATCAATCACAGATCATTTCAACATAAAAATGTGAGAAAATACTAAAAAATACAAATTTGAACTAAAAAGATACAACAGAGGATCCAGAGAGATAGTACGGGGTTAAGATACATGTCTCACATGCTAGTGATCTCAAGTTAAATACTCAGAACCACATGGTCCTCTGAGCACTGCTGGTATAGCTCTGGGGACCTCAACCACCTGTGGGGGAGCACTGTAGCACTGTTGTCCCATTGATCATTGATTTGCTAGAGCAGGCACCAGTAACGTCTCCATTGTGAGACTTGTTGTTACTGTTTTTGGCATATCGAATACACCATGGGTAGCTTGCCAGGCTCTGCTGTGCGGGCAGGATATTCTTGGTAGCTTGCGGGCTCTCTGAAAGGGATGGAGGAATCAAAACCGGGTCAGCCTCATGCAAAGCGCTGTACTGCCCTACCAGCTGTACTATTGCTCCAGTCCAGGTAATCCCTGGCACCCTCAGTGTCTGAGCAACACCATACATCCAGCATCTCGCATAATGGTGAAAAGCTGAGAGCTTTTCCTTAAGAGAAAATATATATGTAAGCCAAGGATCGCCACTCTCTCCTGATGCTCTAAGTGTCCTGTATGCTTTATTGGTTTTATTATTATTATTATTATTCAACCTGATCTTTAAAGTAATATCCGAAGTAGTTAATCAAGAAAAATAAAAGGAATTTAAATTGAAAAAGAAGTGAAATTATCAGTTTGTACATGACAACATAGTATACATAAAATACTAAGTATTTTACTGAAAACTACTAGCAGAAATATAAATCTATGCATAAAGGAAACAAAAATTAGTATATATGATTGTGTGATATTTATAATTTCATACAACACCAAAGAAAGAAAATCAAAACATTTCAGTGAAAAAAATAAAGTAACTGAGGATTAAGTTAACAAAGAATGTGGAATAACCAGGGAAAACTACATGACACAGTTGAAAGAAATAGAGACATAAACAGATACCACATGTCATAATTGAGAGAATTAATATTGTTAGAATGGCTATCCTTCAAAGAAATATAGATTTGATTCAGTTTATAAATAAAATTTAAATAGCATTAAGGATATATTACAAATATTACTGAAATTTGTAGGGACATGAATAGCCAAAACAATCATGAAAAAGAGTGGAATAAAAGAGCATCATGCTGCCCCTTCAAGCACTGTAATCAAAACATTGTGACAGTGTAATAAAAATAAAAATGGATGTACAGATCAATGGAGTAGACTTGAGAGACCAAAAATTACTCCTTACACATATGGAGAGTTAATTTATGACAAAGGAGGCAAGAGCATAAAATGGAGAACAAAAATTCTCTTCAATAAATGACTATGTTGAAAAGACTGGATATAAAAATCTTTTCAATAAACAATGCTAGGAAACTGAATAGCCACATGCAAAAAAATGAAACTATATGATTTTATAAAATTATGATAGTATGGTATTGTGAAAGAAAAGACAAATAGACCAATAGAGTAGAACAGAGAACGAGATATAGATCCACATATAAATCCACATAGTATAGACAACTGATCTTGGATAAAGAAGCAGAGGTAACACAAAGGAGCAAATATTTAATTTTGTCAACAGCATGCTAGAACAGGACTGGAGCAATAGCACAGAGGGTAGGGTGTTTGCTTTGCCTGAGACTGACCCGGGTTCAATTCCTCTGTCCCTCTCGGAGAGCCCGGCAAGCTACTGAGAGTATTTTTCCCCACACAGTAGAGCCTGGCAAGCTACCCATAGCATATTCAGTATGCAAAAAACAGTAACAACAAGTCTCACAATGGAGATGTTACTGGTGTCCGCTCGAGCAAATTGATGAAAAACAGGACGACAGTGCTACAGTGCTAGAACAACTGGACATATACATACACAAAATAAATGTAGACGTTGACTCTATAACCTTAAAAAACCCAAATTAGTAATAAATATAAGTGCAAGATACAAAGATATAAAGATAAATGCAACCTATACACATCCATAAAATTATTTAGGAATTTGTAAAGTAAAATTTAATTAGAGATAGATCACAGTTCCAAATATAAAATCTAAAATAATGAAGCATTTAGAAGAAAACTTCTGGAAGAGCAAGCTGTGAACTATTAAGTATTTCTCAGGAAAAACTTTTTAAAGGAATAAATTGCTACGTTTATGAAACTTGAAAATACACCATTAAGAAAATAAATAGGTACACAATAGACTGGTAAATTTTTAAAAGATGTCCTGACAAATAACAAATACCTGTCTCCTTAAACAAATAGTGTTTACAACACCTAATAAAATATGGATAAAAAATTGGACAAATGAAACAAATTATATAAATGTCCAAAATTCACAAAAATAGATTTTTAGTGTGAATGAGAAAAGAAGGGGAATTGGTAGTAGTCACTGAGTATTAAGGAGACTGGAGGTGAGGGAAATATTTGCTGTATTTCACCTCATAGTTGTTATAGATTTTATACTATGATGTTTTACATAAGACATTTTAATTTTTGCTTCCTTATCTTTCTTTCTTGACCCCTTGGGAACTGAAATTAATTGCTGAGTCTAAATTATAGCTGGCAACATACACTGTTCTTTATAAATTTAGTTTTGCATTGCTTTTTATTTGGCTTTCAACAGATACATTTTGTATCCAGGCATAAAAAGGTGTCAAGGTGAAAGAACTGGAGTTCCTGCCAATATTGTAAATATTGTAGTATATTGCCGTTTTGTTATAACTGTTGAGATATGTTATTGCCCCTTGTCTGTGCCAAAAGTTCCTTTCCACTGTGGAAGTTTAGTTCCAGCCACTCCTGTCTTCTGTGCTGTGTTGGCCAGGCAAAGCTAGCAAAGGTAAGAAGCAAAGGTTTTCCATCACCAGCTTCTCCACTTCCCACACTGAGTGAGAAAACCGAACATATCTTTTCAAATTCTAATGGGTTTTGCTTCCCCTACCCCAGCTCTCCTCATCAAAGCAGTTGCAAATAGGACCTTTGTCACCCCAAGGCACCTCAAGATAGAAAATTATAAAAGTCCATCGCTAAAATACTGAACCATCTTGAGTAGCCTGATTCACCATCAGCATGTGATCGTGATGGGCTCTGTCTTAAAACGTTTACGTTCTTCCTTGACTTGTAGAAGTAAACTAAACCTGCATTTCATAAGCATAGTTCAGACATGTAATTCTTCTCATCAGGTTTGTTGGCTGTGTTTAAAGAGTTCAGCTACTATGGAAATGTTCATACAGATAGTCCCAGTCAATTCTTACACTAGGATTTGGTTACAATGCAGTACTTTCAGATTCTAGATTAAGATTTGGTTCAGCTTTCTTCTGACTAAAAATAGATTCCAACGAATATAAAAGAGTGTTTAAATTATGATAGAGTTGGAAGTTAAATGAATTAATTTTATCATCTTAGCAATGGCTAGCCAGTGGATGTATGATCAAGAAAGCATGTATCCTTTGTTCTGTGTATTACCTCAAGACCCCCAACCAATGTAACAACTAACATGCTTAGCTGTGACCATGTTTCTGAAATGAACTACATTGCTGTGAGGATTTACATAAGAAGGAGCACATTACAGTTCTTTAGATCTTCACATAAAGCAAGAATTAGCAATTGTTAATAGAAATACCCAAGTTTTGCCTGCAATAATTTCCTTTTGGAGCTAAAGGTTCTATTTTAAATGGAGGATATTTCTTTTTTTTTCATTATAGCAATTTACTTTATTATTGATCTTTTGTATCCTATTAAGAGATACACTAATAATTGTAACTACACTTTTTTTCATTACCTTTCTTGAGTTATATGAACATTTAAAGAATTCTGCTACTGGCATTTTTGGCATCAATCAACTATAGTGAGTTTAGACCCAGAGATGGGAAATCATTCAACTAAAATCACATAGTGATGAGCAACAAAGCTTAACTTCAGTTCCTATTTTTGTCTCCAGAAAATTGTTATTTCCCATATGCTAATCTCTTAATTTTCTGGAACAAAATAGAAAAAATAAGTATAGACTTTTACTTCATCCACTTTGCAAATCACAAATGTCAATCCATTTCACAGGTTAGCTTGAAGGAAGGGGTGTTAAAGTAAAATATTCCTGCTGGTCAACAATTTCTCGAGCTTTCAATTCGCATGACTGCAGTTCTATTTAGGGACATCTAAGAAACATCTTGATGTTCTTTAAACATGAATTGAGAATACTTCCCCCATAATACACATTTTTTTGGTCATCAGTCTTTATTTATTTTTTATTTTTATTAGTGAATCATCGTGAGATAAAGTTACAGACATACAAGTTTTCATGCTTATGTTTCACTCATACAATGATCGAGTACCCATCCCTCCACCAGTGCCCATTTTCCATCACCAATGGTCCCAGCATCCCTCCCACAACCCTGCCCTGTTCCCTTCAACCCACCCCGCCTCTGTGGCAGGGCATTCCCTTTTGCTCTATCCCTCTTTTTGGGTGTTGTGTTTTTTTTTATAGAGGTATTAAGTAGACATCATGTTCAGTCTATAGTGTATTTTCAGCCCATGTCTCCCATCTTAGTTGGGCCCGCCTAGCACCCTTTGCTTGGTAATCCTTTCTCTATCAGAGCTGCTTCTTCACCTAGCATGTAAGGCCAGCTTCCAAGCTGTGGAGTAATCCTCCTAGTACTTATCTCTACTGTTCTTGGGTCTTAGTCTCCCACTCTGTTACTTTATGAGTCAGAAAGAGAGAGACAGACATAGAAAGATTGCACTCATCAGTAAATATTTCTTTCGTTCATATCAAACCAACATTTCAGAGTAAATCACAAAATTAGTCATATAAATTAGGATGGACTAGATTATGTGCTCTTATAAGGCCTAAATCATTCATGCAAAGCACAGCAACCTTCATTTTACTGCTGCTATGTACCCAACGTGTAAAAAACATATAAACTGAGGAATTTCCTCCACATTTTTCTCTGATTAAAGAAGAAAAATATAGTAACTAATTAGGAACATTGCTTAGTACAAATTAGCAATTTTGATTAGTTTTAGGGTAAATTAGCACAGAGGTAGGGCGCTTGCCTTGCACACGGCTGACCAGAGTTCGATTCCTTTGTCCCTCTTGGAGAGCCCGGCAAGCTACTGAGACTATCCCTCCCGCACGGCAGAGTCTGACAAGCTACCTGTGGTGTATTCGATATGCCAAAAACAGTAACAACAAGTCTCACAATGGAGACGTTACTGGTGCCCGCTCGAGAATATCGATGAACAACGGGACAACAGTGCTACAACAGTGCTACAGTGCTATAAATTAGGATTGGGGCTAGGGTTTAGGTTAGGGTTGTGTACAACTTCAATGTTAGGTTTGGCTGTGTTTAGAGTAAAAAATGAAAGTAAAGTTTTTGGCAAATGTTAAATTTACTCTTATTGGGTAATTTTGAACATGTGCAAGGGTCACCAATGTAATAGGATTAAAGATAGGATTAGGTTTAAGGCTAGGGTTAAGATTGTGTGGATTTTATCTGTTAGGTTTAGCTGTGTTCAAAGTTTAAAATGAAAATAAAAATTTGTCTAATTGGTATGCTTTGGCTTAGTTAGGTTCATGGGTAGTATTAGGGTTGGGGTTAATGTTAGGACTGTGTATGACTTATGTGCTAGGTTTTTACTGTTTTTAAATTTAAAGTAAAGTACAAGGCAATGTTAAATTTAGGGTACTTGGTAGTTTCAAGCCTAGGGTAGTCTATTATAAATTAGGGATAAGATTCGAATTATCACTAGAGTTCATGTTCAGTTTATTAAACTTTGCTACCTTCAAAGTAAAATTTGCAAGTTAAATATAGAGCTATTTAAAAATTTTGACTAATTTGACTTATGCCCAAGCTGGAATCATGGTTCATGTAGTGTTAGGGTAAGTATTAAGGTTAGAAATAAGGCTACAACTAGATTTTAGATTATCTAGAGTCAAGGGGTGAGGTTTGGCTGTCTTTAGAGTTAAAAATAAAAATATAGAATAGGGCAATTATTATATTTTGTCTAATAGGATTAGGGTCAGGATTGTTTAGGGTTTGGGTGTTAAGTTTGGCTCTGTTTAAAGTTTAAAATGATGGTAACATACGGAATGATCATTATATTTAGTCTAATTGGTAGTTTTAGCATAGGCTAGGGTTATAATTAATTTAGGGTTAGAGTTTGGTTTAGGGTTAGGGTTTAGGCTAGGTTTAGGTTTCTGTAGGAAAGGTTAGGTTTTTCTGTGTTCATAGTTAAAAAGTGAAAGTATAAGTAGATTGTTAAGTGTAGTCTAATTTGTTTTTAAGCCTAGGCTAGGGTTAAGAGCAGTGTAGTTAAGATTAGGGTTAGGGTTAGGTTTTGGATTTGTGTAGGGAAGTTAACTGTAAATGTTTCTGTTTTCAGGGTTGAGAATGAAAATTAATACAAAGCAATTATTAAATTTAGTCTAACTATTTTAGCTTTATGCCTAGCTCAGATGTGTTTTTCAAACCTACTGCCCCCACTCACAAAAAAAGAAAAATAAAGATAATATGAAAATTATACGCACACAGAGCTTGATAGGCTAAAGTAGTTCACGGAACTGCTGTTGTGTTTGGAATTCGGAGATGACTATGGAAATGTAATGGCTTATACTTTAAGTAGAATTTAAGTAAAATTCAACAATCTTCAAAAGACCATTGCAAAGTATCCAAATTATAGCTAACCAGTGTTCTATCCAGAATCCCATTTCTCATCACCTTAGATAAAGTCTTTTTCTTCTGGGGGCTGGAGTGATATAACACATCGTGTAGGGCATTTGCCTTGCACACAGCCAACCCAGGTTCGATTCCCAGCATCCCATATGGTTCCCCGAGCACTGCCAGGAGTGATTTCTGAGTGCAGAGCCAAGAGTCAGCTCTGAGCATTGCTGGGTGTGACCCAAAAGGCAAAATAAATAAATAAGTCAAATCTTTTTCTTCTGTTCTCTAGTCTCAGTGCAAAGATGAAATGGCTCCACAGATGTTTTCTTCTACTTTCAAGAATAAGTAGACTCTCATATCACAAATCTCTCTAAATATACATGTGAGTGTGAGTGTACATTGTGTTAATTTTCTTTAAATATCTCTTATTCAAGCTCCTGGAAGCAATATGTTATAGCCTACTTTTCCCTCTGGGAGAACCTGGAAAACTACTGGGAGTTTCTTGCCCACATTGGAGAGCCAAGCAAGGTCCCCATGGTGTACTAATATGCCAAAACCAGTACCAAGCTGGGTCTCATTCCCCTGACCCTGAAAGAGCCTCCAATGCAACATTGTTGGGAAGGACAAGTAGAGACGCTTCAAAAATCTCAGGGCTAGGATGAATGGAGACGTTACTGAGACCACTCGAGAAATTCAACGATCAACGGGATGATGATGATGATGATGATGATGATGATGATGATGATGATGATGATGATGATGATCTCTCGTTTCCTTTACACTAACTTGGAGAACAGACTCCATTGAGAACTCTAGAAGACTCTCAGTGCCCCACCCAAATCCTTTTCTCTTCACTCTTTCTGTCTGAGAACCCATTTGTTTCAGGAGTTTCTTTCAACACTTTTCAACTCCTATGAGAATTAACAGCCCTCATTTATACATGCACAAACCCATGAACACACCCATTCATAAGTAAAGAAAAAAATCTCATGGCCAGATGGCATTGGAACCGTGACTCTCACATTCTTCTAGGGTCTTCCCAATTATCTTCAGTAGGAACTGGATGGACAGTACACCTCCAGACTCTTGCCCTTCATCATCTTACTCCCTTACTCTTCTGCAGTGACTCTGACCCTCCCCTTCAAACCTACTGTTTGCTCGCTTCTCCTGGTCTCGGGATCTGCTTCTAGAGGAAACCTAAGTGAGATATCAATAAAGAATGAATGCTGAAAAGCTGGCATTGGGTAATTTTAGGCAAGATTTGCATTTAATTTTAGCTTGGAATATTATAGGGATGAGAATTTAGAAATTTTTTGTTTCTCTGGAAAAAAACACAAAAGCAGAAACAAAAACAACATAGATGGCATAGAAATTGAAAGTAAATACCTGGTCTGCAAAAGTAGTGAAGGATGCTGCATCTGTTTTTTCCAATGTGGGAAACAAAAGCTAAACAAAACAGAAATACAGAAGATGTGCTAATCAGAAGCTGGGAGGAGAAAGGGAAAAGTATTTTATATTGGACAACACATAACAATCTGTGTAACTGTTAAGATCTTGAGGCAATTTTTTAAATTTGTAGTGAATCACACGGCTGACCCGGGTTCAATTCCTTCGTCCCTCTCAGAGAGCCTGGCAAGCTCCTGAGAGTATCCCGCCTACACGGCAGAGACTGGCAAGCTACCCATGGCGTATTCGCTATGCCAAAAACAGTAACAAGTCTCACAATGGAGACATTACTGGTGCCCTCTGGAGAAATTTGATGAGCAAGGGGATGACAGTGACAGTGACGGTTTAGGTGAGGGCAGTGATAGCACAGCAGGTAGGGCATTTGCCTTGCATGCAGCTGAGGAGGAACCGGGTTCGATTCCTTTGTCCCTCTCGGAGAGCCCAGCAAGCTACCGAGAGTATCCCGCCCACACGGCAGAGCCTGGCAAACTACCCTTGGCATATTCAATATGCCAAAAACAGTAACAACAAGTCTTACAATGGAGACATTACTGGTGCCCGCTTGAACAAATTGATGAACAAGAGGACGACAGTGCTACAGACAGTAGTTTAGGTAATAATGATTACAATAGTGTTAACATTAGTGATTCTGATGTACAAAGCTATTATACCTTCACTACCAATAACAAAGTTCAGTGTTGGGATAATTTTGAAGTTTTCATTTGTCGTTTGTTTCCCTTCTGGTGATAAAGAGTTCACCATGGTTTTGAAGCCTTTCGTCACAGGTGCACCTACTTCTATGGATGACTCTCAGTTCTCTGAGCCCATCTGCAAACACATCTTTCACAATATCCCAACACACTTGTCACCTATCCAGAGTGTTTACTACCACATGAGCTTTGCTTAGGGAAAGCTCCTCCAAATCTCCTAGCCCCATCTGCCCAAGGATTTGCTTCAGATTGCAAATATCATTCTGGGAAATTTGCATTTCCTCTGAATGTCTGATAAGATGTCTTCAGTCTCCATTTTTAATTATCTATTCCATGTGAGGAGAATGCTGTATTATGAACTCTGGGCTGAAAATCTTACAGTTTGAGGACAGATTTCCTCTTTATCACATCACCCTCATATCTACACAATTAGTAAAATACACCTCAAACTTTCCCTTGTAGAAACCTGTCATATCTACTCATTTTCATTAAACTTTGCTATATTTGCTCATCTCTTTTACTCATGACAGGGTTCTTATATACCTTTGCTTTTTACCCTTTTAACTAATTTCTCTCAGGCAGAGAAAACTATGACCCTTAGATTCAAATGCAATCATTTCAACTTCTTTGGTAAAACATTTTTTATACCTATTTATGGCTTATGTGATATTGGTGGGCCCCCACAGGTGGCTTATGTGAGGCAGAGAGGAGAGAGACAGCCACTTTCTCTCAATCCACCTCTGCCACCCACGATTGCTGGGAAGACTGCTGGGACTGATAAAGTCTACCATGAGGCCCTGCACAGCACGGGCCAGAGCCCCGCCAGCCCTTCAAGCCACACTTTCCCCCAACTTGGCCTTCTCTGCAAGGGAGCTAATCCCCACTGCCCAATTTCTTAGGGAGCTGTGGACTCAAGCTAGAGTGAGGAATTACTCTTTGCAGGAAAAGAGAATCAGTCTTAGGCCTCAGTCAAAGTCCAGGTCTTTGTCCTTCTCATAGAAAAGAATTTTAGGAGTAGAGGAGCAGTGAAGTGAAAACAGATATTATTTGGAGGTTTTTAGGAAGGGGAAGGAGGAAGAGAAAGTGAGAGTAATGTGTTCTATAGAGACTGACAAGGGCTTCTCCAAATGCAGGAGAAGAACTCCAGTGCACATCTCAAGAGAGGATGTGTGGGTGCCACACGTGCTAATCCATGTGGACATAAATAGAATAGCACATGGGCTCAGGCAGCATAGGGGCATGCTTCCATTGTTCAAGTTGGCTTTTTCCAATTGAGTTTTTCCCAAGATGCTCCAAATGGGGCTTTGAGCTAGGTAAAAAGTTCATTGCTAAGGTGATTGCCAAGGCAGGTAGAGTTGGGATAGTCTTCTTTGCAACTTCTATTCTTTTTTTTTAAATTTATTCTTTTATTGAATCACCATGTGGAAAGTTACAAAGCTTTCAGGTTTTTTAAAAATAAATTATTTATTTTTAATTAGTGAATCAACGTGAGGGTACAGTTCCAGATTTATACATTTTTGTGCTCATGTTTCCCCCATACAAATTTTGAGAACCCATCCCTTCACCAGTGCCCATTCTCCACCACCAGTAAATCCAGCATCTCTCCCACCCTCCCCAGTCCCGTCTCCCCCCACCCCACACTGCCACTATGGCAGGGTATTCCCTTTTGATCTCTCTCTCTGATTAGGTGTTGTGGTTTGCAATAAAGGTGTTGAGTGGCCATTGTGTTCAGTCTCTAGTCTATATTCGGCATGCATCACCCTTCCCCCGAATGACCTCCGACCACATTTTACTTGGTGTTCCCTTCTCTGAGTTGCCCAGAATGAGAGACCAGCCTCCAAGCCATGGAGACAACCTCCTGGTACTTATTTCTACTAATCTTGGGTGTTAGTCTTATAGTCTATTATTCTATATTTCACAGATGAGTGCAATCTTTCTATGTCTGTCTCTCTCTTTCTGACTCATTTCACTTAGCATGATACTTCCCATGCTGATCCACTTATATGCAAACATCATGACCTCATTTTTTCTAACAGCTGCATAGTATTCCATTGGATAGATTGTACCAGAGTTTCTTCAATCAGTCATCTGTTCTAGGGCACTCGGGTTTTTTCCAGATTCTGGTTATTGTAAACAGTGCTGCAATGAATGTATAAGTGCAGAAGTCATTTCGACTATACTTTTTTGCTTCTCTGGGATATATTCCCAGCAGTGGTATTGCTGGGTCAAATGGGAGCTCAACCTCTAATTTTTTGAGAATCGTCCATATTGTTTTCCAAAATGGCTGAACTAGTTGGCATTCCCACCAGCAGGGTAGAAGGGTCCCTTTCTCCCCACATCCTCTCCAACAGCGGTTGCTTTTGTTCTTTTGGATGTGTGCTAGCCTCTGTGGTGTGAGGTGGTATCTCATGGTTGTTTTGATCTGCATCTCTCTGATGATTAGTGATGTAGAGCACTTTTTCATGTGCCTTTTGGCCATTCGTAT
Organism: Sorex araneus; assembly: GCF_027595985.1. Taxonomy (NCBI): domain Eukaryota; kingdom Metazoa; phylum Chordata; class Mammalia; order Eulipotyphla; family Soricidae; genus Sorex; species Sorex araneus. Next base: position 336,696,174 of record NC_073303.1, on the reverse strand, counting down.
CTCTTCCTTGGTAAAGTTTCTGTTCATTTCTTCGCCCCATTTTTTGATGGGGTTGGATGTTTTCTTCTTGTAGAGTTCAACCAGTGACAAAGCTTTCAGGTTTAAGTCTCAGTTAAACAATGCTCGAACACCCATCCTTTCACCAGTGCACATATTCCACCACCAAGAATCACAGTATACCTCCGCTTCCCCTCACCTCCCCAGCCCCCCACCCCGCATGTGTAACTGGTAAATTTTACTTTACTTTCACTTTACTTTGATTACATTCAATATTTCAACAAAAACCTCACTATTATTGATTTGGAGTTTCTCCCCCCTAAAGTCGACCTGCTGAAAAGAAAGCATTTGATAATTTGTTTTCCTTTGCTGAGAATGAAGAGATATGAGGCCGAGAGGCCACACTAGCAGCCACACGGGTTTGGATTTCTGTATTTTAGTATTTTAGCAACTAACGTCTGCATTTCTATGTTCATTGCTGCACCGTTTACAATAGCCACAATATGGAAAAAAACAGAGTGCCCCAAAACAGATGACTGGTTAAAGAAACTGGTATATCTATACAATGGAATACTACGTAGCTGTCAGAAAACATGAAGTCATGAAATTTGCATATAAGTGGATCAACATGGAAAGTATCATGCTGAGTGAAATGAGTCAGAAAGAAAGAGACAGACATAGAAAGTTTGCACTCATGTGGAATATTAAGTAGCTGAGAGGTATAAGCTTACAATGATGCAATTTCTGGCAGATATTTCTCTGCAACTTCTATTCTTGACCTTTGTTCTGACTGGATCTTCTTTTGGGTGCCCCAGCCTTCTAATCTGTGCTAGCTCCAGGTAAAGATCTTATCAGGTCTTAGTTGCTATTGCTATAAGGTGTGTTCTGACAACCTTAGGGCTAGGTGTTTTACTACTCCCCAGGAATTCCATTACCATGGGGAGCTTCCCTAATCTATCTGCTTACATCATTTCAACAGTCTTTTACTATTTATTTTGTGAAGTGAAAGAGTTTTATTGAAAGAGATAGATAGATAGATAGATAGATAGATAGATAGATAGATAGAGAAAGAGAGAGAGAGGTGAAAGGAGTAAGGAGTAAGAAGTAAGGAGAAAGGAATATGTGTTCAAAAGTGAAGATGGGCTTCTCTAGAGGGGTAAAAGCCAAGAATGACTTCTGGGAGAAGGTTATATACAATTTCTCCAAGTTGTATATTTCATATATGCAGACATATATTTGCATATATGAAAGTTAATCAGATCACTGTCACAGAGAAAGCCTTGTACTGTTGATGGTTCTTCCATATTCATGATATTTCTTCTATAGTTTCTTCTTCTCTAATGGACTTCACCTTCTCTAGGTGGTGCCTCAGTTTCTGCTTCTGGGTGGTATCCCAGTTTCTCCATCCTCAAAGAGCTCAAGATTTGTGTCTAAAAGGGATGTGTTCTTCATGTCTTTAGGCTACTTCAGGGCGGGGCAATTTCTTCTTAAGTTTAATTCTTTCTCCAAAGCTCATTACCAGGGGCCTTCTACATTTTCTTGCCTAGAGATTTATTTCAGAAAGCAGTGCATTTGCCTTGCCCCTGGCCAACCCGGGTTCTTTCTTGGTTATCACATATCACTGGTTTCCTGAGCCCCAGCAAGAAGGCAGAATCAGAAATAAGCAATGAGCACCATCAAGTGTCACTAAAAAAAACAAACAAAAAGATTTGCTGAAAGCTTTCAGTGACTTCCTGTTCCTTATAGTATAATTCCCTATCTATCTTGATTTCCTAATCCCTTCCTATTCTTAAGGATCTTTCCACACAGAAGTCTCTGAACTGTTTTTCTCCAGCCTTCACCCCTAGGTTTTTTTCCATACACTCTCTCAACCACTTCTCAAACTTCCTAGTCTACCTTATACGTGGGACTTCAATCTTAATAATATTCCCTTGAAAGATTTACCTTAAACCACATGCTAGACTAAGTCTTTGGTGTATATATAAGCTATCTTCCCGGTAAAATCGTAAACTCTGCAAGGAAAGAAATTATATTTTTCATTCTCTCCCCAGTAACTTTAACTTCGTCTGGTATATAGTTGACTAATTGAATGGCATCACATACTTTCTATACTTTAAAGAAGAGGAAAGAAGCATTGCAAAAAGTTTTGATTAATCATTTCTGGTGCAATTATTATCTTATGGTATAGTTACTTACCTACTTTACTAACTCTCATCTTTAGATGAGTTCTGCTGTAAAGTATAGGCTGATAGCTTAACAGACATAAGAGTAAATTTTAAGGGGGCTGGAGGAACTATATAGTAAATAAGGTATTTGCCTTCCACACATTTGTTTTGGTTTAATTCCCAGTACCCCATATGACCCTCTGAGCCCACGGGGAGTGAGCCTTAACTACAGAATCAGTAGTTAGTCCTGAGCACTGCTGGGTGTGGTCTCAGAACAAACTCCCCCCAAAGTAATTTTTGATATTTTCATAAGAATTGTAGGACCTATCAGCTCCTTCTAAATTTATTTCAGTGATCAACATTTCATAATATCTAAAATCCATCAATTTTAGATATTATGAATTCAGGATCTCATTTGAAGATTAATATTTTAACTAAACCTATTAATATGTTAACCTCCTCAATTGTTACCCAAGTTCCTCTTTGTGTTACTATTTCACTAACCTCTTGTTGGGAGATGCCTCAGAGTGTTTGAGTATAAGCTTTGCATATGGGAATCTTTGGTATGGCATGGATCCTAAGCATCACAGGGAGTGGACCCTAAACATATGTGAATGGGGGCAATCAGTTCTTCTGGAAGTTGTACATGCTCTTCATGCTTTTTCTACAATACTAAAAGATAACCCAGGAAGCTAATAAGTAAAGTGCATGCAAATAACAAAATATTACATATTCGCAAACCTGGGAAAGTACTTAGAAAACAATTACTGAATGCTTTCTAAATGTTCAGTAATTGTGTGTGTGCACATGCGTACATGTGTATATGTGTGTGCACTTAATGTAGGATAAATATTAATAAACCTATTTTCTTGGTAGGAAATCTGAGTTTCAGAAAGGTTACTGTGACTGTAGTATTATATATGGTTTCTGCTAGAAAAGGATCCCAGGATTTGTGGAGCTAGCTTTTATAATCCTGAAGAGTAAGGAGAGTAAGGATTATTTTGCTGGGATTCCTGAGAAATAATTACTGCCTTGAGTGAATGAGCAATTGAGTGAATAATTGACATTCAGTTCAATGTTTTACCTTAAACCTGGTATGATCTCTGAGACAAAAAGCAGAGCAATACTATTGGCACCTTTCTAGGCTACACATGGGTTACTACCCAGTAATCGGTAAATAATACAATAACATTTGACAAGCAGCCTCAGTGTACACCAACAGATATATGATTTTAGCTTCACATTTGCCTTAATCCAAGGAATACAAAATAGTGCACAGTTAAATAAGACAGAAATTCAGTGCTCCTCTAAAATGGTAACATTTAGCTGAGCCACTTTCCTTCTGAAGAAGGTATCACTGTAGCACTGTCATCCTGTTGTTCATCAGTTTGCTCAAGCGGGCACCAGTAATGTCTCCATTGTGAGACTTGTTACTGTTTTTGGCATATCGAATATGCCACAGGGAGCTTGCCAGGCTCTGCCATGAAGGTGAGGTAATCTTGGTAGCTTGCCGGGCTTTCCAAGAGGAACAGAGGAATCGAACCCAGGTCGGTGGCATGCAAGGCAAATGCCCTACCTGCTGTGCTATAGCTCCAGCCCAATGAAGAAGGTACTATTCTTTTTTCTTTCTTTGTTTATTTTTTTGTTTGGCTTTTTGGGTCACACTCAACAATGTTCAGGGGTTAATCCTAAACTCTGCACTCAGGCCATAACTGATAATTAAAGTCTTCTATGACTGCTGCTACAAATAGGTGAAAAGGAGAGAATACAAGTGCCCACAACTACCTAAGGCTAACATATTTGCAGTGAAAACAGGTTGTATGTATGGCATGGTGGAACTGGCTTCCTAATATAATGTCCAAATTGTGTTCTTTCCATTTTGAGTTCTCCTGGCCTTCTTGTGCTTTGAAGGCTGCCCTTGATGGCCACTTCTAACTTTATTAGATTGTTTAAGGAATGAGATTACTCAGTGGTCCTTCTTAACTCAGGAGCTGAAGACAGGAGCTGGTATCTCACCTTTATTGTATTCATTCCGTGCTAATATTGGATGGGATTGTGTTAATTTTCTATATCTTTGAAGAGATTCTAAAAGAACCACTAAGGAGTATTTACTGGATAATAACGTCACAATCTGCAGTTCTTAATTTATTGATTCTCTGTAAGAGTCTTCTTTTCCTTTACTGTTTTTTCCCTTCCTGCTTCCATGAGAATTAAAAGTCATTTGGTTTGTTGTTGGCTTTAATCTAGTTTATTATTAGCAATGTTATTATTTCAAGTAGAAGGGATTGTTAAGATTCTTCTAGAATTTCTGTATAAATAATGGACACAATCCTTCTTCATTATTTGTAGTAAACTTTCAAATGTTATTTTCTTAGAACTGCCATGGCATGCTCGTTCTTTCTTTCCTTCCTTCTTTCCTTCTTTCTTTTTTCTTTCTTTCTTTCTTTCTTTCTTTCTTTCTTTCTTTCTTTCTTTCTTTCTTTCTTTCTTTCTTTCTTTCTTTCTTTCTTTCTTTCTTTCTTCCTTTCTTTCCTTTCTTTTCTCTCTAATATCAGTGATTATTTAAGAATAACCCAAGGGTATTAAAGAACAGATTTCATAGTATAAAAAACAGCCAAACTATCATATTGAATAAAATAGAAACTATATTTTTTCTAATTCACTGCTGTTGGAGATTTTAAAAGATGATTATAATAAGCACTCTTCTTAGTTGACCCATGAATTATTTGGCTCTGTTGCTGAAATGTCAAGCAGTCAACTAAGAAAAGGAGTACAATTTAACTAACAAACCTATTTCCAGGGCAGTGCAGGTGGAGTTTCTATAGCTTCCCTTGAGAGACCATTTTGTAATCCAATAGTTCTCACAGTCAGGAATTTCTTTCTTGACATTCAGCCTAAAATCTCCCTTACCTGAGATCATCTTATTATGCCAAAAAAATAAATACCACTAGCAGCTGGTTTAAAAAATTATCCCCTGTGGTGGTACAGACTACGATTTCTGTATATTTATTCTTAATAATAGATTTATATAAGAATTTGTTAGTGATGACTGAAATCCCACTCCTCATTACTAATACTACTACTCTATTATTGTTGCTACATTGTTAGCATGTTCAGTTCGTTCTTCCAATGGATGAGCGACATTCTCCATGTGTTCTCCTATGGCTGATTTTTAAATATCTAGTTTATCACATGATGTTCAACTACTCTGAAACTACCATGTTTTAATGACCATGGTATGACTGATCCTATCATTCTTGATCTCACACAATTGATAGCACTTATACCAGCCATTACTAAGTTTAACGGACATATATACTAATTATGAGCATGACAAAATTTTAGGGCATTTTCCAACTCATCAAGACTTTATCAAGCCTCTCTTTGATTCTCTCTCTCTCTCCCCTTTTTTTTTTTTTTTGCTTTTTGGGTAACAGCTGACAATGTACAGGGGTTATTTCTGGCTCTGCACTCAGGAATTACTCCTGGCAGTGCACAGCGGACCATATGGGATGCTGGGAATTGAACCCCGGTAGGCCACGTGCAAGGCAAACGCCCTACCTGCTGTGCTACCACTCCAGCCCCTCTCTTTGATTCTTATGTCTCCTTAATCCTTCATCTCTTCTTCTCCCTCTCTACTCCTGTTTTTCCTTCTCATTGTTACATTCTTTGCATATTGAGTTGGTTTAATCCCTGCCCTCTCACCTATTTAATGTTTGATCTTTAGCTGTGGGTTTGGGCTGGAGCTATAGCACAGGGGATAGGGCGTTTGCCTTGCATGTGGCTGACCTGGGTTCGATTCCTCCTCCCCTCTCCGAGAGCCTGGCAAGCTACCAAGATAACCCGAACGGCAGAGCCTGAAAAGCTACCCATGGTGTATTTGATATGCCAAAAACAGTAACAAGTCTCACTTGGAAACGTTACTGGTGCCCGCTTGAGCAAATCGATGAGCAATGGGATGACAGTGACAGTGGCAGCTATGGGTTTATGAACCACACATGGCAGTGTCCGGAGGCTACTCCTGGCTTTGTGCTTGTAGGTTGCCCTGCTTGGAACCTATGTGGTATCAGGCTCCTGAATGCAGAGCATGCACTCTGAACCTTTGAGTTCTATTTCCGGATTTCAACACATTTATAATGACATTATCTGCCTTTATAAACTTCTATAAAATAGCTTCAGTGCTCTAAAATTCCCCCTGATATAGATATTTGATGGTCTCAATATGTTGTTTATAGAGACCCAGTTATCCTCAATGCTAACAACAAAGATAAAACCAAAAACAATTATGGTGGAAAAATAATTATGTAACAATCTGAGTTCTGAATTCTTAGGAAGGATTTCACCAGCACAGAAGAACACCTTGAAAAGGCTTTGGTGTCATGGTGAATATATCTTATTTAATTTTCTATATAAAGTAATCATCTGGAGCTGCTGAACTGCCAACCGTATTTCAAATAATGGATAATATATTACATTGTTCTTGGGCCCTTAAGTTAAGGTCTATATATTAAGATTATTAGATTAATTCTCACAGTTTATCCAAAGTAGAAACAGAGTCATATAAAAATGATTGTTCAGTATAGTCAATTTATCAATTTAAGAATATTATATTTTAACTTTTTATTATTCAGTTTTATTTTTAAGTTTTTCATTTAAGTAACATTGATTTATTATATTATGTAGGTTTTATGAGTACAGTATTCTGAATCAAGTGCTATATGTACTATATATACATTATTTTCTCATGGAAAAAAGTTCATTCTTTACCACTCATCATATAATTTCCATCATTAATAAACACCATTTAAAATGATCACTGTATGACTGAAATGCAAACATGAAAGTTCATAAGTTTGTAACTGTGCCTCACGGTGATTCACTAATAAAAAAAATGAGTCATTGTGAAATTACAAAGTTATTCATGACTGCATTTCAGGCATAAAATATTTCTACACTGATCGCTTCACGAGTCCACTTCCCTCCACTAATTTCCCACCCCACTCCCAGTCCCCCATTGCCTCACAACCACGGATTTGTTTCTAAAAGATGAGATTTTTTTTAAATTTTTATTTTTATTTGTGAATCACCCTGAGGTACAGTTACAAATTTATGAACTTTCATGTTTGCATTTCGTTTACATCCCTCCACCAGTGCCCATTCTCCTCCACCAATGTTCCCAGTATCCCTCCCACCACCCAAGATGAGCTTTCTTTTTTCTTTTTATAAGTTTCTGTACTGTCATCCATAGGGTTTTATACAAAGCACTTCACCACCTTTCAGCACCACCTCCTCCTCCCTTTTGAATGCTTTTCTCCACTATAGATTTTGCCCCTCTGTATCCTCTCCCTCAGTCCACTCTCGTGGCATGTTTCCTACTGAATACCAGTTCTCATGTTCTCACTAGTTCCATTGTCTTTAGATATTTGTTATTCCACCATTATGCTCCTTTATAGCCCACATGTAAGAGAGATCATTCTATGTTGGTGTTTCTCCTGACTAACTTCACTCATCATGATACTCCTCGGGTCCCTCCATGTAGCAACAAATTTCATGACTGTATTTTCTCATAGCAGAGTAATATTCCATTGTGTATATGTTTCATAGTTTCTTAATACAGTCATCTATTCTTGGACACTTTGGTTTTTTCCAAATTTTGGCTATTGTGGATAGTGTTGCAAGGAACATAGCAGTGCAAATATCTTTTCTCTATTTGCGAGGGATGTCCCTTGGAGCATATTTAAAGAAGTGGAATTGCTGGGTGAAATGGAAGCTCAATCTTAGATATTGTAGGAATGTCTATATTGTTTTCCAGAAGAGTTGGACCAGTTGACATTACCACCATCAGTAAATGAGAGTCCTTTTTTTTCTCTGCATCCATGCTGGCACTGGTTGTGCTGGTACCTTTTGATGTGTGCCAGTCTCTCTATGGTGTGAGATGACATCTCATTCTTGCTTTGATTTGCATCTCCCTGATGATTAGCGATGCAGAGCAGTTTTTTTATGTGACTTTTGTCCATTTTTATTTCTTCTTTGAGGAAGTTTAAGTTCATATCCTCTCCACATTTTTTGATGAAGTTTTGATATTCCATTCTTATAAAGTGTTTATGTATCTTTTTACCATATATATCTATATATCTTTGATATTTATCCCAATCAGATGAGTGCTGGGTAAATAACACCTCTTTTAAAAAAATTGGGGGCCATACTTGCCTGTGCTCATGATTTACATCTAGCTCTCTGCTCAGAATCATTCCTGATGGGGTTCAGGAGACTATATATGATTCTAGGATCAAACCCAAATCAATTGTGTAAGAGGGAAACATTTTACACACTGTATTGTCTCTTTGTTCCAATCAACAGCTTCTTCCCCCTTTCATTCTTATAGTCTACAAGCATTTTGAAATCATACAGTCTGTCCATTTCACTTATTTCATTTAACATGATACTCGCTAGATCCATAAATATGGTTGTAAATAACAATCTTCATCTTTCTTATTAGTATTTTGATATATATGTATGTGCATATAGATATATGTATCTTCCACATTTTTATCCAACCACTTATTAATGGACATGTGAATTGTTTCCAGTTTTTTGGCTATTGTTAATGTTGTCATAATCACAAGTGTGTATATTACTTCAAATTAGTATTTGTGTATGTTGAAGGTAAATATCTAGAGTAAAATTAATGGATACCATGAAATTTCTATCTTTAATTTTTTTGAGAAATCTCCATGATGCTTATAATAATGGCTGTACCAATCTAATTTACTTTCCCATCAACAATAACAAGATGTCACAATTATAAATTTTTATATAATTGATAATAGATAAATCTTTGTAGAGTGTGTTTTACATACTCTGTCATATTTAATTTTTTGTTGTTGCTGTGCTGATTTCTATGAAATTTTCACATATTTTGGTAACCAATTACTTGTTAGGGCTATCTGTTTTTATTTGTCCTACAATGATTATTCATATACCTTTTATCTTATGAAATATCACATCCTTAAAAATTTCTTTCTGGTACCCTGTATTTGATATATGAAACATATTTTTGACATGATTGACATTATTATTTCCTCTTGAAAAATATCTTTATTTTTGATTTTGCTAAATTAAACCCTAAAATATTTTTCTTTTTTTTGTTTTGTGACTCAGAGGCTACTCCTGATGTGGCACTTTGTGTTCATTCCTAGCAGTGTTTAGTAGTCTTTGCTTCTCAGTGGTGCCCAGATTTGGAAGAAGCACAACAGAATGGCTGATATTTGATCTATAGTTGTGTGCTTCATATTAAATACTTAGAACAGACATGGGATCTTGCATATCAGTGTGAAAAATTGAAAATCATGACATCTAAGAAAAGTATTCACTTTCTTTAAGTATTATACTTGTACTATTTTCCTGCATCTTATGTTTTTATTGTCCAAAACTTGTCAGTATGCACATCTTTTAGATATATTTTGCTGCACACTGCTATCAGTGTAATATAGTAGCTTACCGTGAAGGACCTGAACGTATGCCAACTTAAGTTTGAATACTGGAACCTCACCTTACTTGCCCAGAGATTTAACTAATAGGCTTTTACCTGTTATTGGCAGCTTCATTTTTGACAAAGTAGGCAAGAAGGGAGTATTCACCTCACAGAGTTTACTGATTTAAAGACAGAGTTCAATAGATGGTGGTTATTACCATCAGTAGGCAGATCTATAACTGAAATAGTGGTTCTTGATAAACAGTTTTCAGATCTGCAGCATTGATACAACTTAGAACATGTTACAAATACAAACTCTCCTGCTCATTCTACTGCCCAGAATAACTGAATCAGAAACTCCAAAATGGACCCAGACACCTGAAAGCCTTTCAAATGATTCTGATATAAACTATATTCTTGTAAACCAATGGCTCATAACCATTCCAAATAAGTAAGAAACCACTCCAATTTAAAACCTCCAAAGCAGAATTTCAAGCTCCATTAGCAACTTGTTCAGTGTTTAATAGTTGATAATATCAGGAACTTACTATCTTCCAAAATATATGTGCAGGGCCATCGAGGTAGTATAGCGAGTAGGGTGTTTGCCTTGCATGTTGCTCACCTGCGTTCAATCCCCAGAATCCCATATGGTGCCCCAAGCACTGCCAGAAGTAATTCCTGAGTACAGAGCCTAGAGTAACCCCTGTACATCACCGGGTATGACCCTAAAAGCCAATATATACATATTGTAACATATATACATATTACTACTGTCATTGCACTCAGGAATTACTCCTGGCAGTGCTTGGGGGACGATATGGATTTCCTGGCATTAAACCTGAGTCAGCTACATTCAAGGCAAACAACTTACCTGCTATACTACCTCTCTGGCTCCTCACATTTTTTTTGCTTTTTTAGGTAACAACCAGTGATAAACAGGGGTTACTCCTGGCTTTGCACTCAGGAATTATTCCTGGTGGTGCTCAGGGGACCATATGGGATGCTGGGAATGGAACCCAGGTTGGCCCTGTGCAAAGCAAATGCCCTACCTGCTGTGCTATCACTCCAGCCACTCCTCACATATATTTTGGAAGATAGTAAGTTCCTGACACTATATATGTATATATGGTGCTTTGAGAGCCTTAAAGAAAAAGTACACCACGAAGACAGACGCTCATGCTGTCTTACCAATTTTTCCCATGTGGAAGCCTGATCATTGTCAGCTATACCTGACTAGACATTGGCGGACTCGCCTTAGGACAATATTTAAAGCAATTCTTTGCTCTTTCATGTCATTGTTGTCCTTTTTATTCTGTTAACTATTTGTCTTTATTTTTTTGGTATTGGATTTTCCCTGAGATTGAAATTCCGCTTTTCTTTCTTCTAGGCCCATTCCAGTAACTACTGGAAAGGTGTTTTGTTCTGTATTTTTGTTTCTGAGCTCTTGTAAATAAATCTTACTAGCTTGTGTCCCCTACGAAAATGATAAGCAGCAAGTAATTACTTATACAGCCAATCTACTCTTGATAGCAACAACAGTAAAAGAAATTAAATCGGCAATTTCATCTTTCCACTCAAAATATCATGCTCCTTTAGTTGCAAGCCATGTAAGGACATCAATTTGTTATTAAAATAGTGTTTGACAGAAACAACAAAAAGAACTATGGGAGGAAAGAGATCTTAAGGAATATTCTCAGTACCATTTCCTTCGACGGATCTCTCCAGTTTTCCTTTATAGTACACCACCATTGCGCTCTTCCTACTGCTCCCCTTTATGGAAAACATGGAACTTCTGGGGGGAAAATAGTTGCTCCTAAAACACTTGCTAATCAGTGGAAGAAATGGAGTAAGATAGCCATGACATAATGGAGAAACTGAGAAAATTTTCCTTCTGCCATTTTTACCCACTCCTCCATCTTGCTCCTCCGCTTTCCACCAACCCCACCTTTTATAATTAAAGGTTTGTTTTCCCCCTAAGAAAAAAATCACTTCAGTGTTTCAATGAAATGTTTATAAATATATCCCTATACCCCACACGTGCTGATTGTCAGGATTCCTACCATAGCACTCTATCATCAACTGGAGCTAAGGAATGTAAGATGCTGTAAGATAATGTCTATAAAGCCAACATTATTAGCACCATTTCTATGCTCATGTTTTCTCTTTTTTGCCTTCTCCATTCCCTACACCAAATGCAGAGGGGATAAGAAGCAGTTCAGTTGTTCTGTGGTTATCTCTTCTTCAAATCATCAAGCTCTTTCTCAGTTGATTTTTCCCAGCAGTTGCCATGCTTTGTTCTGAAGCCTACTTTTTCATTAATATTTACATATACAGAGGTTTCCCTTCAAATATTCAATTTAACGATATTATGATCTATTTTGTGCAGCATGACATATACTATCTCGAGTTACTGCTCATACCACCATCGTTAATAGCAGTTTAGTCTCTCTGTCATATGCCTTAGAATTCATGGGTTTATAATAGTCATAAAAACTCACATATATTCCATGATGACAAAGCTGCACTCAGGAAGTGAATCTTTGTGGAAAATGAGAGGGACCTTGCTTACTGTTTCAAAACCAAAGCTACTATTGTTTTCAGAGCATTTTGCACTTTTTTGGCCCATCAAAATGAAAAATGGTTTAATTTAATTTCTTAAAAGAAATATGAGAAGCAGCATAGTCATTACTAGCTCCTTTGCTAGATTTTTAGTCATTTCATTTTAAAAAGAATTGTTGCCTATATGGAATAAAATTATATGTGCATAAAAATTTGTCACATTCTTACTGTGTGTTCATTTTGCCTGCATTATAATCCATGCTGAATGCCGCTTGTAAATCTGTAACAGCAGACATACTTTTGTCAGTTAAGCTTAAGCTTTTCTGTAGTTTCTTTTTCTGAGAGCTGACAATTGTTTGGTCATAGAAAGTTAACGTTTATTTTTTAATCTGTGTTAATTTTTGGATAATTAGTGTTAGGAATTTATTAATATTTGTGAATGCAAATGTAGCCCCAAAGTTTGTAATTAAATAAACCTCCGAGGCTGCAAATTTAACTGTCAAATGACAAAATAATAGACGATTAAGGATCACCGAGATTCTGGATTTTCTTGGTCAGGTTGCCCATCTTCAATCTTTTATGTGCCTCCGGAATCTCTCCGTCATTACACCCTCATTTATCCACTCATCTCTCTGGTCCCTATCCATCAATCAAAACTCATATCTACCTAATTACTTATTCTTTGGAGGACTGTGTGGGTACAGGTATTGTTTCTGTGCTGTGCACTTCTGTGTGGATAAGAAGGGTGTCTGTAGAAGATGAACACTTAGAGGTGTTATCTTTGAGCAGCACTACTCGGCTTAAAATATTCTGCACTGTTGTAGCACTGTCGTCCCATTGTTCATCGATTTGCTAGCGTGGGCACCAGTAACATCTTCATTGTGAGACTTGTTACTGTTTTTGGCATATCGAATACACCGCAGGTAGCTTGCCAGGCATACTCTGGTTTCTCTTCAGATCACATAAAAATATTCTATTATTACAAAAAGTATACCTGAATAATGATTTTATTTTGTCTTTTAATTTTATTTAATTTTTGGTTTTGGTGGCACAATCTGGCTGTGCTCAGAGTTTACTTCTGGCTCTGCACACAGGGATCACTTCTGGTAGTACTTATGGACAATTCTCATGTATGTGTTTGTGTGTTGTGTATGTGTGTGTGTAGACACACACACATTATCTTTACTGAGGTATAAATTACATAGGCCGAATCACCAGTTTTGATAATGTCTTTGATGAAACAGTATAAAGATTCCTTAATAAAACAAAAATGAAGGTCTAGGGAGATAGTTCAAAAGTAAACCTAGCATGCGCAAAGCCTTCAATTCTGCATGACCCCTCAGCATAATTGGGCATCTCATTAGAGGTCCTGAAGCTTCCAGGTAAGCTTATGGTGGTCTCCAAGTATCAACAGCTTGAGTATTGCCAACTGCCAACTGTCAGATCAAGCTCTGCTGGGAGGGACTTTTATTTAAAAGAAAGGAAATAACAGGAAGGCTGGAGCAATAGCACAGCAGGTAGGGCATTTGCCTTGCACATGGCTGACCCAGATTTGATTCCCAGCATACCATATGGTCCCTTGAGCACCTCCAGGGGTGATTCCTGAATGCAGAGCCAGGATCAACTCCTGTGCATCTCAAGCTGTGACCCAAAAAGCAAACAAACAAACAAAAAAGAAAATAACAGAAAGCAAAAATTCTACATGGTACTCAAGAGATATTATGAAGATAATATGCAGGTGCAAGGGGACCCTGATTCAAATCTGGCATTTCATATAGTCTCCTGAGTACTGCCAGGCCTGACCCCCACGCACAGAGCCAGAAGGGGCTCCTAAGCATGGCTTTACTTGCTCCCCACTGCCCCCAATATCATATGATCCAGCAAAGTCACTCTTGGATATCTATCTGAAATTATGAAAAGACGAACTTGAAAAAATATGACCCCATGTTTGTAGCAGCATTATTTACAGTAGCCAAGACAGGAAAACAACCTTAATTTTCATTGATGGATAAAAAGTTGTGGAAAATATCCTCAATGGAATACTACTCAGATAAATATTTTTTAAATCAATGGATTTTTTCACTTCTCTTTAGTAAATAAATTCCAAAAAGTAGTCAGTTTTTTTTTGTTTATGCATAACTCTATAAAAAATATACAATAGTTTTCCAATGTAATTTTACCATTTTGCTTTACCAGAAGCACTATATGAGAGTTCTGGTTTCTCTAACCCCCAACAAAATTGCTTGGTGTCAGTCTTCTGAGTTTTCATGATACTAGGAGAAATATGGGGGTAGGGGGGTGGGGATGTCATCTCTGTGGTTTAAATTTGCACTGCTCTGATTATTGACTAGTTATGTTAACCACCTTTCCATGTGCATGATTACCGACATCCATCTTTTTTGTCGAAAAACTATTAGAATCTTTTGCCATTTTTCCTATTATGCTTTCTTATTTATATTCCATTATTTATATTCTATTGCAAGAACATTTTATTTTCATATACTCCCCTTGGGTGCTGAAACCTTAATAAATGCACTTATAAGTCTGGCGATTTTATGGTGGTTAATTTTCTGCATAGATCATGTTTTCTATTAATAAAGAGTTTCACTTCTTTCTTTCCATTACGTATGCAATTTTTTTCTTGCCTTATGTTTTTTAAATAGGAGCCTCCTGCAACAATGTTCAGTGGCCACTAAGTATATACTTTGCAGTGCTGGGTGAGGGGGTGTGCAGTGCTGAGGCTCAAACTTAAGGCCTTGAACATGCACAGTGTTTGCTCTGCCTCCTGAGGACACTCCCGGCCCCTCTTCCAGCCTGACTGGAGAGATTAAGGTCAATATCTTGTTTTGTTTCTTATTTATCCAGTTTTTTTAAAACCAGAGTACGATGTTTACCTGTAAGTTTATATTTTTATATAGAGGCCATCAGATTTTGATCATTTCACTAAGATTTTGATTTGGTGGCACATTTAGAAGTCCTTAGGGTTTACTCCTGGCTCTGTCCTCAGGGGTAGCTCATGGTGGTGCTCAAGAACCATATGTGGTGCCGAGGATTGACCCAGGGTCCTGTGCATGCAAGCCAAGCCCTCAACCCCATGCTGTTTCCTCAACCACATGTTTATTTAAAACTCTACGAATATTTTATTAAATATAAATGGATATTCAATATTTCAAATGACTTTACTATCTGCTATGGCTGTATTATTATAGTATCTTTTGGTATGGTAGCATTATGTAAGTACTAATTTTAATTTAAAATCTGTTAATATATAATTGATTTTCAAATTATAACCTATCTCAAATCATAAGTCTACCTACGTTTTTGGCATTATAGCATTACTTAGTCAAAATAAGTTACAGCTTTTCACATTGCTGGATCTGAGTGCAAAAAAAGATTTTTTAGGATTTGTGTCTTTGTTCAGGAGACTACTATTCTGTTAGTTTACATTTCTTGAAAACTCTGCTTTTGATATTAGGAAAATTTGGTAAAACTATTTTCTTCACTACTCTTTTCTTAGCTTATGTACAATTTGTCTTATACATTTGATAGAATTCGCCCTTGAAGCTGTCTATTCCTGAAATTTCCTTTTAAAAAACTTTGATGTGTGTGTGTGTGTGTGTGTGTGTGTTTTCTTGTGCTCGTGTGAGTGCGCGCACACGGGACAGTAGAGGTGAGGGGCTGGGGGGGTGTTGTTTTTGGTTTATGGGTCACACCCAGTGATTGTCCAGGCTGATACTTTTTGCAAAAATTGATAATTTTAATTATTTCTTATTTGCTAGTTACCTTTACCTTATTTTTTCCATATTTTCACTTGTTACATTACATTTCATAGTAAGCAATTGTCTAAGTTCAATCCACATTCATGTATAATGTAAACAACTTAAACATTAGGGCTGCATGGATAGTACAAGGGGAAGGCATATGACTTGCATATGGCTAATATTTCACCCCAAACACCAAATGGTCCCTTGAGCACTGCTAGGAGTGATCACTGAGCACAGAGCCAGGTGTTAACCCTGAATACCGCTAGGATTGTCTCCAAACCAGAACTAAACTAAATCTTTAAACGTTATGCTTCCATTTCTACTCAACGAATTGTTTTTTTCATGATGGGCTACATTTTCTTGAGGTTTCGTTTGCTCCCTTTTTAAAAAATTTATCTAATGAATTTTGATTTATCCAAATTTTGATTTACCAAATTTCTTTATTTTGATTTCTACTGAAGTTTTATTTACCAATTTTTTTCCGCAAATATCTTTAAATTTTGTTTAGAAATATCTTTCAATTATTTAGAAGTTTGTCTTCTCAGGTTTCACATTTAGAACTAGTCAAGCATAACCAGTGTAACATTTATGGTAATTTCTTCCCCACTACAGAGACAATACTCTTCTTTGTATTCTAATATAACTTTATTAAGTTTTCCGCTTGGGCCATTAGAAACAGACTTATTCCCAGCTTTCTGCGAGCTCCGAGAATCCTAGCTTTAATACTTTTGGGTGTACTTTAATGCTTTTGGGTGTTTCTTTCCCTTATTTTGGAAAGTTTCATTCCACAGAGATATTAGCCAGTACTGACCAGCTACCTAAGGGCAATCCTTTGTAAGGACTTTATTTTTCTGCACAATGCTTTTTATGATGATCTACCTCAGTGTCTACCTTGGCTTCCATAGGGTATTCCTCTCAACTTATAAAGGCCTCAGGTCTCCGCTTAAACATTTTATTTTCTGCATCCTATCCTGGAAAATTGTTCCAGACAGTTAGTTGGCTGTAGCTTGGGGGTCCACTTTATTTCCTTCTTCTTTCTGTAAAAACATAGCTGAATTTTCTTCTAAATTCCATGGTTTCTGAACTCAACATCTTTGAGTTTTCTCTCTGCTTTACAGATTTTCCTTTTCAATTCTGACTTTCATCAACTAAATTATGCAGCTGTAAATAAGATTTTTTTTTGCATTTCCCTCTAATTTAATTTTGTTAACATTTTTGGATTTACTATTTTCTAGTTTTTGCTAAATTTTGAAAACTTTCTTCATAAATCTGCTATATTTAAGTAGTTGTTAACCTTTGGCATAAGAACTGATTATGTCCTTTCATTTTCTGATTCCTGCAATATGGAGGTACTTAATTTATTTATATTTATATATTTTATATCTACATAGTAAATATAGTGAGTGTGACAAAATATGATATTTGTAGTTTGAATATATGAATTTGAGTCTTATACCAACCCCTAATAATGTTATAATCTTGAATCTCAACTTATTCTGAAAGTGAATATTGTAAAGAAAAAATTCATACGATAAAATATTTAATTTTTAAACTCAAAGGTAACAGTGAATTCAGAAAAGAATAATCAATTCTGTCTTTAAAAACAGTGGGTGGGACAAAGATATAGTGTAGTGGGTAAGGTGCTTGCCATGAACTTGGCCAATCTGGATTTAATCCCTGGGTGGGACCCATATGATTCCCTGATCCCACCAGGAGCAATCCCTGAATACAGAGTCAGAAGTTGCTGATTGAGTACAGCCAGGTGTGACCACCCCCCCAAATAAAAACCAGAAAAATAAAATTGGGTGGTGATATATTCAACTACTGATTACTACTGAGTAATAAAAAGCAACAAACTATTGATAAAAGAACTTAGGTAAATGTCAAAGGATTTACATACTCTAAAAAAAAAATCCCAAAACACCACCACTACAACAAAAAACCCAAATAGGTTATATAGTACATTTTTCTGTTCATGGAACTTTATAGAAATAGCAAAATCATAGAGAACACATTAGTCATAGCTAGGAGTGATGGGATCACCTTGCATCTTGAGTCAGTGATAGTGTGAAAGTGACGCATTTGATAAAATTGCAGGCTCTGTATGCACACAAATGAAAACTGATAAAATTCTAATACTCTGCATACTGTGGTCCATAAAGTTCATGGTTTTGGTAGTGTACTATAGATACAGCCAACTCTGATTGGGGGGATGGTAGATTATGGCGTGAACAGAGGTCCCTGTGTTTTTTCTTATTGAAACCTCTTGTTATCAGGGCTAGGAAGATTGCCCCATCGTTGGAAACCTGACTTGTGAGTCAGGGAAGAAGGCAGCTGGAATAGAGAAGAGATCACTAAGAAAATGATAATTGTAGGGATTGGTCTGGATGGGAAATACACACTGAAAATAGATAAAGAACAAAACATGATAACCTCTCAGTATCAATATTGCAAATCATAATGCCCAAAAGTAGAGAAGGAGAATATGGGGGACATTGTCTGCAATGGAGGCGGGGGAGGGTGGGAAAGGGGGTGTGTGCTGGGGAGATTGGTGGTGGGGAATGTGCACTGGTAGAGGGATGGGCATTTGATCATTGTATGATTGTAACTCAAACATGAAAGCTTGTACTGTATCTCATGGTGAGTCAATAAAATAAATTTTTTTTTAAAAAATGGAACCTCTTGTTATCTAAAATTATCTAAAGTTTTTAATAAATGATATAAAAAAACCTTAATGTATAGATTCTTATAGTCATTAATGCCTCAAAACCTCAAAGTAATACCTAATTGTTTATTAATTGTAAACTCAAAAAAAAGGTAGCATAAAATTAAAGCTTGGTGGACTGATTCAGGAGACATGCAAGTAGCAATTTGCCAGGGCTACCGATATAAATATAGCACATGGGGTGACAGTAACATATTTTCTCACAGTAATGAAGACTAAAAGGATACTATCAGGGTTACAGTGTGATTCTTTCCTTCTGAAGTGGTGCGGGAGAATTCATTCCGATTCTCTTGTACTTTTGGAAGTTTGGTGGCCTCTCTAGAATCTCCCTAGTTGGAGCGCTATCACCCCAATCTCAGCTTTCATGTTCACCTAATGATCATATGGGCTTATCTTCACCCAAACCTCCCCAAGTCTTTAGGGACACAATCATATTAAACTGGAACCCACCCTAATGACCTCATCTTCACTTGGTTATATGCAAAGATCTTATATTCAAATAAAGTGACATATGTAGGCATGGGAGGTTGGAACTTCACAATTTTTAGGAGAATGTGATTCAATCCCCAAGAATGACTATGGGCTAGGAATATAGTGGAAGTTCTTCTAGAAGAAAAATAGCTGGAAATGATGGGAATCCAGCCTGAATAATTTATTGCTGACCTTTGAGTGTGATGGGCTATCACAGAGACCAGAGGCACAGCAGAGAGTAGGGCCAAGGCATGGTGACTGACACCTACATCAGCCAAGAAACCCTGAGCCTCAACACTTTTTTCTTGCCTCATGTTCCCATAACTCTTGCCTCAGTCCCACGCAAAATAATTCACAACTCAGCACCTTCTTCTTTTTAAAGATTATAAATGACTCTGTATGTCTAGAGTTTAATTTTACATTCGCTTTTATTCATGAATCACATTTCTGCAAAGACATTAATTCTCACTCATTACTAAGTGCACTGTCAGCTTGATAATTCACCAATGTGTTTTTTGTGAGTTCTCTTAGAACAGATAAGCATCTTAATAGGCTCAAATGACATTCTTGCATTGAAAATTTCTTACCTAAAAGAAAGCAAAATATGGAAGATTCATTGGGCAATTTGATCACTTTTTATTCTTTGCCTACCCTTGAATTCTGATTCTAAATGTGAGTTTGATTTGATAATGTTTACCTTGTGAGGAATTCCACATAAGTCACTTCTATCCTTTATCAGATTTGGATCTGGACAGTAAAGAATCTCCCAAAACGCAAGAGTGGAGGTGAAGAGTCAAATTTTTCCTTTTCATGAGACAAAATATAATAATAATCACTGTCATTCCATTGCTCATCGATTTGCTTGAGCGGGCACCAGTAACGTTCCCATTGTGAGACTTGTTACTGTTTTTGTCATATCGAATCCACCACAGGTAGCTTACCAGGCTCTGCCGTGTGGGCGAGATACTCTCAGTAGCTTGCCAGGGTCTCAGAGGGGCGGAGGAATCGAACCCAGGTCAACTGCGTGAAAGGCAAATGCCCTACCCACTGTGCTATTGCTCCAGCCCAAAATAATAATAATTTTAATTTATATTTTTCCTTTGCTTATATATTTAGAAATGTTTTAAAGCTCTTCTTTGTGCTTTTCTAGATCCTATAACAAGCATATGTAACCTTTAGACTATAAAAGTAATGATACTGACTTAAGAAAGTATTTTTATACGAACACTGGTTTCTTACCTTTGAAAAGAATTCTCTCCACTAATTTTACCAGCTATAGCATACAAATTCCTTTAGTGAAGTTGAAAGACTTGCACATTTCCAGACTCAGACTCAGAGATAATATTGTTCCAAATAAGCCAGTTTGAGTAAAATAGCATAAAGACATATGAAGTAGGACATTTTCTAGACTTTTATCAGCAGGAGTCATTTGCACTATTATGCACAACTCTTTCAATATTTTGAATCAGGGTCCAACTTTCAATCTGTATGTGTTTGTTCAAATTCTTGAAAAAGTGAATCTGTGGTTCCTTAGCTACAATGGATTGACTCTACCAGTGTTGGTATTCATTCTAGACTGGCTGGAATTAAAGACGCAGATGTTTTAGGGTCTGGCTCTTCTTTCTCTGGGTGAGGCTACACTTGGATTTTTTTAACTCCAATAAGATGGAAATTTGAGGACAGTAAAGAACAAGCCAAAGCTATCGTATGTGTCCTATATCCTCTATCAATTACAACTTCCATACAATATCTGGGCAATTCCCTATTGTTTCTTAACTCTCTGCCTGAATGCAGAATATTCTCTGGTCCTCAGCCTTGAACCCTTTGCTTTCACAATAATTGTAAGCAGACTACCAATGGATTCCTGGGTGAGTTCCTGCATTACTGCTGAATCACAGTATAAAAAAGGCAGAAGGGAGGGAAGATTATGTTATTCTTAATATGATATTTTAAAGAAAAGATCTGGGCTCATGTAAAATTTAATGACAATTCCCCTTATGGAAAAACCCCATTATAAGATTTCTTTCCCTTATTTTGATAGAAAATAATGAGTTTCTTTATAAGCACATTAGAGAATCATCAGGAACAAGTCATGCAGCAACATAAATCAGGGAAAGAAAGAAATGAGAGCAGGAAAGGTTGAATGTTTCACGACAGAAGACAGGCTCTTATGCTCATCTGTTTAAGAGCAGCAATCATCAAGCAGTTTCTCTACGAAGGAGGATTTATTTCATGATCTGTTTTGTCACCCAAAGGCCCCCTTTCAGGTATTTCCCAGTGTTGTCTCATTACCACAAGGAGTTTCCTTTCTGGCTTAGAAGTGTGAGTGGAACAGGTACAACAAGGAACAAGGAGAGTCTTTCCTTCTTCATGACTGCTGCAGCCACTGTCACATCCCCCAACTTCTCATCATGTCTGCAGTTGGAGCAATAGCACAGCGGCTAAGGCGTTTGCCTTGCATGCAGCCGGCACAGATTCGATTCCTCCATCCCTCTCAGAAAGCCTGGCAAGCTACCAAGAGTATCCTGCCCGTACAGCAAAGCCTGGCAAGCTACCCATGGTGAATTCGATATGCTAAAAACAGTAACTAGTCTCACAATGGAGACGTTACTGGTGCCCTCGGGAGCAAATCAATGAACAATGGGAAGACAGTGCTACAGTGCAGTGCTACTGCTACTATTTATCATTTAATTATATCTTGTTTTGTGTCACTTTTTAGAGTGTCTACTACTATAAGTCTTTTAATATCTGTTAGGTTTTTGGCATCTTGGGGAAGAAATCACATTGTATCATTTTTAGAAGAAAAAATTTCTCATGGTTTCTTATAGAGACATAGACATATTAACCAGCCCTCAACTAAATAGGACATTAGTGCATTTGTACTCTATATAATTAGGTTAAAGCAGTTATTAAGTAGCTGAAAAAAAAACATTGAATTGTAGCATTTTGAAAGCCCTCATGCATATTATTTTCATGTCAAGAACAAGAAGTTTTTTCATGACTAACAGTACAACTTGACCATTTTTTGTAAATGCAGTAATAGAGTACACTGACTCGAAAAGGGTAGCACTGTAGCACTGTCGTCCCATTGTTCATCGATTTGCTCGAGCAGGCACCAGTAACGTCTCCATTGTGAGACTTTTTGTTACTGTTTTTGGCATATCAAATATGCCACAGTAGCTTGCCAGGCTCTGCCGTGTGGACAGATACTCTCGGTAGCTTCCCAGGCTCTTCAAGAGGAACGGAGGAATCGATGGTTGGCCGCGTGCAAGGCAAATACCCTACCCACTGTGCTATTGCTCCAGTCCACTTGTGAAGGGTAGTAGACTTCAATATGCCAATGTTTATTTATTTTGGGAAAACAAACAGAAATTCGTGTCTAGAAAATTGGTGATTTCATAAATCACTGCAGCTTCCATGAACTGCAAAATAATCAACACTGACATAAACTAATAATGCTTTGGTGGTTGAAATGGAAATGCCAACCAACACTGGGCACACTACACCCTGCCTAGCATAGGTTTTTGATTTCATTTTTAATGACAGAGAACAATTGAGAATTCCCAGAATAGCCAGTCACTTTGCCCATCTGATATATTAAAGTTGCAAAGGACTTCCTGAGGTATGCTCCTACTTAAAGCTATGGTCTAGCTGCATGAAAGAAATCTGATCTAGAAAAAGTCACTTGCAGTATTCGGACCTTACCTTCCCCAGTGTACTTATACAGAAGAGTAGTGAAATATTATGTGTACTATATAGACAATTTAGCAAGTAAAAGATAGGAATGAGGAAGGAGGGTAGGTTAATCAGACCGAAAAGGATAATTGTTTTGTAAAATGTAGGATTGGACTTGCAGTGGTGAACTTAATTTTGCTATACATAGTTTTTCTCTTTTGAGAATATGGGCTATGAGGGTACACGTATAGTTTTTAGGGAATATTTCTCACTCTGTGCTCAGGAGTGATCCATAGTGGTGTTTGGGGAGGTCATACATGGAACCACGCATGTAACCTGGATCCCCTATGTGCAAGGCAAGTGCCTTGCCCCCTGTACTGTTTCTCCAATCCCATATATGGATTTTCTAATTGTGCATAGCAGAAGCATATAATGTTATACTTCATTGTAATTTTTATAAATATTTTAAAATAAATTATTCAAGGCAAACACTCTACCAACTATCCTATCACTCCAGACAGTTCCTGGGACCCCATATAGTTCTCCACGCCCCGCCAGAACTGATCCTGAGCCTGAGCACAGAACCAGGAGTAATCCCTGACCACCGCCAGGTGTAGCCCAAAAACAAAAAAAAAAAAGAAGAAAAATAACACAAAGTAATTTTTCAAGTAATCATAAACTCATAAACTATATAAATCGTTACCATGGCATTAAGAGCATAAACAATGTTTAATAAGTGGTAGCAATTGAAAGAGTAATCACGTGATTTTTGCAAAATTTAATAATACAATGTGAATATGTTTGTAAATCATGATATGCAATTGACAATATTAGCAAAATGCTTGTGTTTAACATTCTTTCATTGCTCATAAGTGGACTGAAACATCTCAAAGCTCCTCTCTTCATAAGATGTAATCATTTATCTATTTCCTTAAGAATAAAAAATTGAAACATAGGACATCGTTGACAGAATTTTAGTTATTGGTGTATATTCTTTCAGTCTCAAACAGTTCTTTCAGGCATGTGCCCTTATTTATCCCACTTTATAGATCAACAAATGGAGGTCATACTATTGACAAATGATGCAGTTCTGATGCTTTTCTCTTGTGCCAAGGCCCTAATCTGTGCTCTTAAGTAAAAAACAAGCTTGATGACAATTTCTCAGACTGTGACTGAATGAGTGAGAAATACCAGTCCAAAAACAAATACTTGGGAAAAGTTACCAATGCAAATTGGGATTAGAAAGGACTATTTCTTTTCCCTCCTGGATGTTTACACTAGTGGTTCATCCATGCATGGGCAGCCAAACACAGGAAATCTGTGCTGTGGGTTGTTGGGATCTAAGGGAGCCCATGATTGACTCATGTGTTGTTTCTATACTAGTCTTGCCAATTATATTTTTAAACAGCAGCTACTGTTATATACTTTTCTCTCTCTCAGGAGTTCACAAACAAGTTTTTAATTTTAAGGTCAAATTGGAGGTCACTCTCAAGGTATGGGAAATTCCACTCCCATGGCAGCGTCTGGACACAATTTCTTTCTCCCATAGGGCATTCTGGAATGTAGGATCAGAGGCAGGACAGGCAAAGTGAGACGCAGAACAAGGCTGCAGAAATCTGCTCAGTGGGGAACATTTTTCTTCTACTTTAACATTAAAATAGGAAAAATAGAAACCTGGAAAATAAAAATTTTGAGAGAAGTACTATCTTTACAAATGTTTGGGAGTAGAAAAGAGAATCTTTCACTTACAAAATTAGTTCTTCAGTTCCTCAGACTTTATTAAATATATTATAACCTTTCATGAATAAGTAGTCAGGGGAGCATCTGAATAATACTCATCCCAGAAAAAAATGCACTAAGACACCTGGCTTCTATAGATTTATTAGCTCAGCTAATATTGATGAAGAAATTAATCTAGGTTATTGATATCTTAATAAGAATAGTGCCTCACCCTCAACAAAGTAACTTAAGTCTCTTATGGAAAAGTCAGGAAGGATCCTAAACCTTTCTAACTTTTTGAAAAATATATGGAACAACTAATACCACCAGTATTATGTTATGATTTATAAACGAACATTTCACTTATGTCACAAGGATTTCCCATTAGCTCAGCAGCCAGGTACTCAGGCAGGGCAAATGCTCTAGTTGGGGATTGTACTCTGAATGCAGACTCCTTTTAATACCACGATACCTCATTTAATTCACTCTTTTCCTCTTCACTTCCTTTAATATCCATGATGACTTGTTTAGACCACTCTCCCCTTCTTTGATTCCTTTTTGAGCAAAGGTTAACTATACAAACATGCTTGTTGTTTTGTTGAGGAATTCAGTCCTTTAAAATCACTAACCAAATTTTTGCTTTGGGTCCATGGACCTGTGGTAGGATATCTCACACAGACTAGACTAAGTGATTTTTAAAAAACCAAGGGTGCTGAAATATGACCAGGTAAAAACAAGTTACAAAAAAGGCTTAGTGTTCTCTTTGTGAAACACCAGCCAGATCCAATCTGTGTGAGCCCCTGGTAAATTACCCACCTGTTTTCACTTACATGACATTAAAAAACACTTATACATCATTACATTTTTGTATCATATTAGTGAAAATGAATGCTAACACAATATGAGATAAACAATGTTAATGAGAAGGAAGGTTGTGCCTGTGTTACCCTGATAAAATTACTGTGGTCCTGATCAACTTTGGGTCATTTTGTGGAATTCTTTGGACAATATGCCAGTTTTTTGTCTGGACAAAGAGCAGAAGGATAGCTTCACTTCAAGCACCTGCTCTTTCTCTGTTTACAGAGACTGCTTGTCAGGAAAGTTGGCTTAAATTATGAAAAGATTCTGGGACTTTTAAAATTTAGTGGAAATCAGGTTGATATTTTTCTGTGGTTAATGTGGAAATACAATTACTATGCACACACGTACAGTTTTTGTACCTTTCTAATTAAACATGTAATCAGATATGGCCAGAACATTTATTTCTACTGATAGTAATTTCCATTAGGCTTACAAAATTCCCTTCAAATAATTTTCAAATTGGGGCAGTCTAATGACAGGTCAATTTGTACCTTCAGTGGCAATGATAAACTAAACTAAATGCAGACTTCCCTAGGAAAAAATTGATATGATTACCAATGGGGTAAAACCCTCACTTGATTTAATCTGCTTTATAGTTAACAAAATGTATCGGTACACCACTAAGTTCCACCATTCAATCATAAGCTGACCTTCATGGAAAGCTAAAGAGGAGAGCCATGAGAGTTTAATTTCAATGATTTTTGTTTAAACAAGTGCTTTGGTGTGTTTATTCAATGTTTGAGAAGGTAGCAGGAAACACGGGTGACTGATCATGGAATATGGTGCCCTGTCTCATAACAGGCTCCACCAGATGACCAATGTGGGGTGCACAGTTGACAAGGAGAGTGTAAGACTGACAGATAGTCAGGGTGTGCTTCCTGGAAGAATTTTTTTTAAAGAAATTCTCTACTATATTTTCTTTATTGAGGGAGACAAACAACTTCCCAATTTCCAGGAACAGAGTAACTGATCAAGAAATGTTGGTGGTATTTTCTTTTTATGTCATTTCTTCCTAAGATATTAAGAGGCATCCAAGTGGGATCATGATTCTGACAATTAAAGGTAATTGCAGTATGGACGCCGTCATCAGGTCTGCAACACAGTTTTACAAATACCCCAAATCCCACTAACACCCCCTCCTCTATATTATGTCAGCAGATCCTTCTCTGAGCCCAGTAAGGATTGATTGCTTATGTATTTGTTATAGATGCATCTTATTCTACCTTTTATTTAGACTTTTAAATTTATCCCTCTACACAGCTAGACTGAAAACACCTTGATGGAACTATGCATCATGTTTGTGTTTTTCCACTAATCACAGGTCAATGCTCGGTACCCACTAAATGTTGTTTTGCTGATTCCTTGGAGAGAATAAAGAAAAATGACTTGTTATAAAGCAATGCTGAGTCATAATAGCATTTCTCAAAAGAAAGGACAAAAGTGAAGTCTATAAGTGGCTTTGGAAGAAGGGGGAGGTGTTTGTCTATGTGATGTTGATTGAGGAGGGTGGCCTGGTTGGGTTAGGCAGGCTTGGCTAAATAATGGTTTAGGTCTGATGAACTCAGGAAGATAACAGTTTCTAAGAAGACCACGAGGAAATAACTGATAAATCCTGAGAAGGGTTTTGGCTTATTGTTTGGTAAAAATGATGTAGAGGAATGCTTCTGAAAGTTTGTTTGTAAAGTTGCAAAGTCACCTTCTTGAGCAAGAGTCTCTGAAAGTCAAGTAGAACTATAAAAAATCAGGTTAATGTGGCCATTGAGCACTGTGGCTGCAGCTGGTTTAAACTCTCAATTTGAATTGTTTCTCTTAAAATTATAACCTTAAAACTTTTACTTTCATCATTATCTTTAAAATGAAGGAAAAAACCAAACAGATAATCATGATAGTCTACTGGGGGACACTTTTTTTTATCAAAAAGGGAAAGTTGTATGGGACAGGGGAACTGATCAGCCACATAAGGTACAGATGTTGATGTCTTTACAAGGTCTACAGAGAATGTCAGAGCCAAGTATTGAGTTCTGGGTTGAAAGCAGCCTGGACACAGCAGAAATCATGTGGTTCATGCTGGTAAGCTCATCTCTGAGTGGGTCCCTAACTTTATGATGAGGTCCCATCCTTTCCCTATAGCTTTTTCCCCAGAAGAAAAATATAGGTTTGATCAGGTCTAAATATTAGCAAGCAACGCTTCCCAGGGAATCCCTGGCTGGGAAAAACACCAAGAGTCTTTACCACAGCTCAGTCAATGACTAGGGGTAATGGTGTCCTGACACGTATTTAACAGTGACTTCCTGGTGGGGAGAAAGTCCTGGTTTGTAGTACATAACAATATCTATAATGTAAATACTGTGGCCAATTTCAAGGTGGACCACAGACATCATTATACACTGAGGTGGGGAGAGATGAGCACATAATTGGTTTGGGGATCAACTTGTGCAAGCCAGCATACCCCTGGCTGGATGCCTCTATTAGAAACTTTGACACATATGCCAAACCTATTTTTGGGGAAGGAACCTACCACTGGAAAACATCTGCTAACAATGCTCCTTTAAACAGCAATGAATCCTTTCTTCCAGGGCTACCTGGGCATTGTTTCTCTTTGTGTCCCACCCCCACCCATGTAGAGTTATAATGGCATGCACTGAATAAAAAGAAAAACAGAATCATCCTTAAAAGGAAGAAATGAATTGCCTTTTTTAAAATGGGTGATGAAGGAAGACTAGTTCCTGCCACCATCAATTGACCTCCTATCAATTTTTTCTGCCTCCAAATCCTTTTCTCTCTGATAACCAGCAATTATGTTTTTCTGTAACTCGTACTGCCAATGAAGGATAGGAGAATGGAAGAGGGCTTTCCAGGCCAGAAAGAAAGTTTCTTACTACAAACTTTTTAATCTATTTTATAAAGAAGGAAAATAAAGCCCCAAATCTTACACTCATAAAATCTTACACTCCTATAAAGTTTAGGTACTATTTTCTACAGATCATTAAATATGAATCTCTCTATGACAACCTAACAACCCATTTATTTCTAGTTTAGCATTTGGCATATTGTACTGAAGTTATTTATGTGCTTTTCCGTCCCAGACCTGGTTGGAGAGTGGAGGTGGGGGGGGCTCCTATGGAGTGATTGTCTTCCTAGCCATGGGCACATAGTAATTGCTCAAATAACTTTTTTTCTTAAACTATAGGTCTCAAGCTAAAAACTAAGCTTAAATTTGAATCTCGATTTTTATGCTACTGCACTGTTGTCCCATTGTTCATCTATTTCCTCGAGTGGGTACCAGTAACATCTCCATTGTGAGACTTGTTGTTACTGTTTTTGGCATATGAAATATGCCATGGGTGGCTTGCCAGGCTCTGCTGTGTGGGCAGGATACTCTCGGTAGCTTGCCAGGCTCTCCGAGAGGGACGGAAGAATCGAAGCCGGGTTTTATGCTTTTAATTTTAAGACAAAATTGTATGGCTCATGTTGGGATTACTGTATTTTTAAGAGTATATGCATATATGTGTATGTCATCGACTACAAATACATATAAATTTTGTTATTAATAGACATGGCAAACAAGAATGACAGTTTTCGGTGATTGTAGCAAAGGAGGGAGTGATAGACTTGAGCATTAGTTGCTTGTGGACTTTGCTTGACCATAAACTGTCTGTCTGTAGAAAGCAGCAGCCTTACTTGGCTCAAAACTAGTTGACTGAGGGACTTGGTGGGACCAGCAAATGAGTGGACAGGCTGCCCACTAATTCTTAAAGTTTGCCTGCTCACTCTTGCACCTTTGTGAAACCTATAAGCTCCTGGTTAACTAAGCTAGGGTAGCTTAATTACAAAGACTGTTACTTACTAAGGCCCAAAACTGGATCTATCAAACTAACATCACTTTAACCTGAGCCATATTCGATTATAAAACCGATTTATTGAGTGTTTCCCCTTTTGGCTGTGCGTGTTTTGATTTAGGGATGTATACTTACCTATTTGAAAAGTAGCTACGTTCTGACACATTTTATTTTTTTAAGTAATATTGCATATAACATAATTTTGAGAAAAAATACATACTCAACAGAAGCAAACAAACAAGAAAAAGGTCTTTGAATTTAGAATAATGGATACCTGCAAGGCAGCAACTTGCTTGAGAGATTTTGCTCAAGTAACTTATAACTATCAGTAGAAACCCCCGGGGATTTACGGCTGTTTTTGCAGAAGCTGTTTGCAGTGGAATAAACAGACAAGTGCTCTATATATCATTTTAAGTAAGACAAATAAAGCTCTGTTTCCACCTTACAACGATGTCATTGTCAGTTATATAAGAATAATTCTGTGTGACTTTTTATGAATTCTTCCCCTGTGCAGAAGTACAATGGCCTAATTTTCTACTCCCTGTATTGTAAATAAATGGCCTTCTTCGGAAATCTCAGGTGCACCCAAACTATCTCATCTCAAGCAAAGTGTATCTTTCCTATTCCTAAGTGTTCACCTGTGGAAAGTAAAAACTGTTGTCCACCTCTGGACAGTAGAAATATTCCCATCCGTCACCTGCTCATCTCCCCTCTTCTGCCACTGGCAGTATTACACTCCACTATCCCAGTCCCCGTGCATCTATTGACCTACTTCTGTCACTGTCTGTAGTGCCATTTTCTAGTGCTCTGCATAAGTGGAATCATAGAGTATGTACTCATTTGTGATCTAGCTTCTTTACCTTGACATTATTAATTATAGTCTGCTCAGGGTGTAATGTATTCATTACCATCTATTGCTGCGTAGTGTTCCACTGTATGGATATATCATGATGTTTTTGTCCATTTCACATGTTAATAGATATTTGGATCAATTCCAGTTTCTAACTATTACAAAGATTCTGTGAGCCTTTGCATACAAATCTTTGCATGAAGTTCTCCTTTAATATCCTTGGGGCATATAGTTAAGAGTTGGATGACCAACTCAGGAGGTAGATGTACAATTAACTGGGAATTTTTTTGGTGGGTGGGGGGGGACCACCCCTGACTGTTCTCAGAGTCTATTCCTGGATCTGCACTCAGGGATACTCATGGTGGACTCAGGGGACCATATATGGTGTCAGGGATTGAAACTAGGTCAACCGTGCAAGAGCCCTACCAGCTGTATTATCTCTCTGGTACTCTGTACAATTAAATTTTTAAGAAACTTCCATACAATAGAAACAGATCTGGCCTTTAGTAGGAAGTTTGCCATTGCAAGGGGGTTGGAGGATGAATAGGGCGGAAGTCGGGGTAGGGAGGCTGATTAGGTAGAAGGGGACTATGGCACAATTGTTGGGGACAGCAGACACACTGGTGGAGGGTGTGGTGTAGGAACATTATATTTATGAAACCCTACCTAACAGTGCTCTAAATCATGTGGCTAAAATAAAATTTTAAGGAAGAAACTTCCATGTTTTTTAATGTAGTTTTACTGTGTTGCATTATGTACTCGCTTTCCCTCTAATAGTCTGTGAGCATCTCTAATTGCATATCCTTACCAACAATTTGATATGGTTAGTTTCTTTCATTTTGCCCTTATAATAGGTGTATAATGATGCTTTATTGTAGTTCCTACATTTTTTTGTTAATACCTATGATAAAATATTTTTCATGTGATTATTTGATATATGTATATATATGATATATATGTATATCTTTGGTGAAATGGAATTTCAACATTTGCCCCCATATTTTGTGAGGTTATTTCTTATTATTGGGTTTGAAATTTCCTTATAAAATTCTAGTTACTCATATAAATTTAGCATATGCATTTTAGGTCATACTTTTTTATTATTTAGTTTTTAAATGTTGACTTTAGGAATAAAATGTATCATATTAACAAATGTATCATTTATTAATCTATGAAATTAGATTAATGAAAGTCCTTAATCTAATTTTATATCTAAAATGTTAACAAAGGCAAATTGTATGTTCTAACTACTAGTTCTTTAACAGCTATGTGATTTTTAAATTTTCTATAACACTCTATAGTTTAATAGTTTATTTTTTCATTCTCTTTGGTATAGAATGTAAACTATTAATTTTAATGAAGTGCAATTTATCAAATTTTATGGAGTATGCTCAAGTATCATATTGTTGGGCTGGAGCGATAGTGCAGTGGGTAGGGTGTTCGCCTTGCACATGGCCAACACGGGTTCGATTCCTCTTTCCCCTATAGGAGAACCTGGCAAGCTACCAAGAGTATCTCACCCACACAGCAGAGCCTGGCAAGCTACCCGTGGCGTATTCAATATGCCAAAACCAGAAACAAGTCTCAGAATGGAGACGTTACTGGTGCCCACTCAAGCAAATAGATGAGCAATCATGTTAGATATCTTTGCCAAACCCAATTTTTCTTTTTTTCTAGAAATTTAGAGCATAGATTTTACCATTAATTTTAGGATTCCTATTGTAATACTTTATGCATATCATATAAGATGACTTTTTTATTGACTATGGATTTTTCACTGTACCACACAAGTGGTTGAAAATATTAGTCCTTGGGAAAGAATATTTACCCAATGCCCATATGATAAGGTATTAATATCCAGGATATCAAGACGGTAGGAGAATTATATAAGAAAAACCTCCAACCCCATCAAAAAATAGGGAGAAGAAATGAACAGAAACTTCCTCAAAAAAGAAATACAAATGGCCAAAAAGGCACATGAAAAAATGCTCCGCATCACTAATCATCAGGGAGATGCAAATCAAAACAACAATGAGATATCATCTCACACCACAGAGACTGGCACACATTCAAAATAACAAAAGCATCCAGTGCTGGTGTGGATGTGGGGAAAAAGGGATGCTCTTTCACTGTAGGTGGGAATACCGACTGGTCCAGCCTTTTTGGAAAACAATATGGACAGTCCTTCAAAAACTAGAAATTGAGCTTCCATATGACCCCGCAATACCACTTCTGGGAATATATTTCAAAAAAGCACAGTAGAAATGACATCTGTACCTATATATTCATTGCAGCACTGTTCACAATAACCAAAATCTGGAAACAACCCAAGTGCCTGAGAACAGACGATTGGTTAAAGAAACTTGGGTACATCTACACAATGGAATACTATTCAGAGGTTAGGAGAGATGAAGACACGAAATTTGCTTATAAGTGGATAGACATGGAGAGTATAATACTAAGTGAAATGAGTCAGTAAGAAAAGGACAGACATAGAAGGACTGCATTCATTTGTGGAGAATAAAATAACATAACACAAGACTGACATCCAAGGACAGTAGATAGAAGGGTCAGGAAGATTACTCCATAGTTGGAAGCTTGCCTCAGGAGCAGGCGGGGGTAAGACAGCTGGAAAAGAGAAAGGATCACTAAGAAAATGATGGTTGGAGGAATCGGTCAGGATGGGAGATGTGTGCCAAAAGTAGATAATGGACCAAACATGATAACCTCTCAGTATCTGCATGGCAAACCATAATGCCCAAAAGTAGAGACAGAGTATGGGGAATATTGTCTGCCATGGAGGCAGGGGGAGGGTAGAAGGTGGGGTTATACTGGGGATATTGGTGGTGGGGAGTGTGCACTGGTGGAGGGATGGAATTTGATTATTGTATGATTGTAACTCAGACATGAAAGCTTATAACTATATCTCACAGTGATCAACACATTTTTTTTAAAAAAGAAAGAAAATGTTATTCTTTTTGCATTGAATTTCCTTTCATTTTTGTTGGAAATCTGTTGTCCATGATGTCTGTCTTGATATCTGAAATCTATCTACTGATCTGTCCATCTTTATTCAATATTAATTTTTTTTATTACAGATGTTTTGTAGTAAATATTATAAGTGGGCATTGTTAGTCCTTCAGCTTGATTCATCTTAAATATTGCTAGAGCTATGATATGGCTTTGTATTTCCGTATGAATTTCAAAATAGCTTGCAATTTCTATAGAAAACCCCATTTGTATTTTTAGTTTGAGTTGGCAATGTCAGCATACAGGTTAAATTAAGGGTAAACGGACATCTCTAAAATATGTTGCCTTTGAATCCAATCACACTGCGTTTATCTTTTTATCTAGGCC
This sequence comes from Sorex araneus, assembly GCF_027595985.1. NCBI lineage: Eukaryota > Metazoa > Chordata > Mammalia > Eulipotyphla > Soricidae > Sorex > Sorex araneus. Next base: position 336,662,718 of record NC_073303.1, on the reverse strand, counting down.
TTTAAATTTTCTTAGTACTGTAATAATTTTTAGTGTATAGGTTTTTATATTTTCTGTCCGACCATTTCTTAAGTATTTTGTCATTTTTTTGTGCTTCTGTTAATTTTAAATGTTGGCCTCTAAAATTTTCTTCTAGTATAAAAATAAATTTGATTTTTATTCACGTTTTCCTTTAATCTTAGTAAGCTAATGTATTAGTTATAGGTACCTTTATTGTGCATCCTACTGTATTTTTTATTTAGTCAATTATGCCTTTTGAGGATAAAGAGCATTTGATTCTTTTATAACCTGGAAGCCTTTATTTTTATTTCTTGTTTGACCTCTAAAATCTCTAGTAGAATGTTGAAAAGAAGAGGCAAGAGCAGACATCATAGTAATATTTGTAATTTTAGGGAGAGAACGCTTAGTATTTTATAAGATAAAAGAGGTGGGAAAATTCACCTTCATCCTTAATTTTCTTAGTGACTTCTTAATTCAATAAATGTACATTTTGTTGTTTCACTTTATAATTTTTAATTTCTTAAATAGAGTGACCTACACTGATAGATTTACAAATGTTAAGCCAATCTTTCATTCCTAGGATAAACCCATTTGGTAATAGTTAGCATTTTGATATATATATATATACATATACATATATGTAATTGTTATCTATTTGGGGGGTTGATTTGCTAAAATTTTGTTCAGTATATTTTGCATATATACTCATGCATACACTCAGACCACATAAAATTTTTCTTATAGCATCATTATATAAATGATTATATAAAACATAATTTTACAATTATTTTACAACCATTATAGTAATAAATCTCAGTTGTAAATTAATTGTAAAATTCTCTTTAAAAGTTTTTTGGTTTGAAGGGGAGGGAGTTGACAGGGATGGCTGGTGAAGTCCTTGCAGAAGGGAGGTGGGTACACTGCTGATGAGTGTGCTGTTGAATTATGTGTGTGGGAAATCACCAGATAACAATATTGTAAATGACAGAACGTCAGTCAATAAAAAAAAAATTGAAAGATATTTTCATGGAAGAAAAATTTTTTCCATTTTATTTAAACATCATGGTTTACAGAGTTGTTCATGATACATTTATTATAGACATTCAATATTCCAGTGATAATCTCGCCACCACTGTCACCTTCCCTCCACCATTGTCTCCATTTTCCCAACCACCCTTTAGGTCTGCCCCCATAGCAGGGCCACAATAGTTTATTTTGTTTGTTACCACCAAGTGACTAATGGAATGATTGTCGCACTGTTCTCCCGTTGTTCATCGATTTGCTAGAGCAGGAACCAGTAACGTCTCCATTGTGGGACTTGTTCTTACTGTTTTTAGCATATCAAGTACGCCACAGGTAGCTTGCCAGGCTCTGCCATGCGGGCAGGATACTCTCGGTAGCTTGCCCGGCTCTCTGAGAGGGACAAAGGAATCGAACCCACGTCAGCCTCACATGCAAGGCAAACGCCCTACCCGCTGTGTTATCGCTCCAGTCCAATGGGATGATTAAAACAAACAAAAAACTAAAACAAATAACAACAAAAAAAGCAAGCAAAAGAAAACATGTAAATTGTTGTATCTTCCCATGGGTACATTAATTCCTTGTCTGAGAGCTCACTAAGCTGTTATTGCTAGTTAAGCTTTCTGCATTAATGTTTTTGTTAGTCAAGTTTAGTTGACTTCTCTGTTATAATCCCAGACAATCTGGTAGACTCCTACTGGGATGTTAGTATTGTAGAGCTTATGGTTGTTGCTCCAGAAAATCAAGAATACTAAACTGGCAGTGAGCTCACCTGGTGGAGGCAGGGAGATGTGGGTCTGTCTGCCAGGGCATCTCTGTGGAGTGCAGTTAGGAGAGAGTGGAGTTGTGAGACAGTTGTGAGTCTGCACAGAGACGTGATGGCAGCTGTTGCAGAGTGAGTGTGGCTGCCAGGACTTTGGCAGGGCGGGATCTTGGCTCACCTCCCTCCCAGTTGTCCTGGAGGTCTCAGCTGAAACAAGGTATCCGAGAAATTTTGCAGCCACTTGATCTCATTCAAGATTTAATTGTGGACTTCTGCAAGCAGGGTCAGTAGATGAGCTTACCGGTGGCTTCTTGGGGCTTCCAGAAGTATGAGGGGAGATGGGGAGAGGTCGCCCACCCCAACTCTGAGAAGGTCTAGAGTTTTCAACCAAAAATTTGTGCCTGAAATTTGTACCCCATGTACCTGAAATTTTAGGTAGGTTTGCATCTCTGTGGATCACAGTCATGAGACCATGGAATATGGCCAGAAGCATGGTGACAGCTGTTGGTGTGTGAGTGCCAAGAAAGTGAAATTTAGTTTTAACTTCAATCTTTGGTAGAAATTATACACCGAGGTGTAGGTTGGGGAGAGTTCATGAGTTCAGCCCAGGCCTACCATGTTCCTTCTCCTTATGACTGTTTGAGAACTGCTGGATATGGTTCCTATACAAAAAAAAAATGTTTTAATGATCTGGGTTTAGAATTTTTTGTGTGCAAGGACTTTAAATATAAATAGGAACAGTGAGTGGGGGAATGGGTAGTACATGCCTTACATGTGTGATGCCCTGAGTTTCATTGCTGTCTCTGAATAGCCTCCCACACTCTAGCTGTGATCCCCACAGTTAATAAAATAAATATAAATAAATAAAATATAAATATTATTTCTTTGCTTGATATAGAGCCATTCACGCTACATAATTTCCCAAGTCTGGTATTCTTTGTTTTTCTAGGAAGTGCTCATTTATATTGTCAAATTGATTGGTATATAAGTTGTATTTTGCTGCTCAGGGCTTACTCCTGGCTCTGTACTTAGGAATCACTTCTGGAAGAACTCGGGGGAACATATGGGGTGCCAGGGACCAAACCCAGGTTGGCTAAATTCAAGGCAAGCACCTAACCAGCTTTACTGTCTCTCCTGCCCCTGTGTTTCTTTTTCAACATTCTGTGAATATTATATAGGATATCTGACAGCTTGTCTTTTTCTGTTTTTTTTTTGTTTGTTTGTTTGTTGTTGTTGTTGTTTCGCTTTTTGTGTCATGCCCGGCGATGCACAGGGATTACTCCTGGTCTCTGCACTCAGGAATTACCCCTGCGGTGCTCAGGGGACCATATGGAATGTTGGGAATCGAACGCAGGTAGGCCGAGTGCAAGGCAAATGCCCTACCCACTGTGCTATTGCTCTAGCCCCATCTTAATTAGCAATTTGTGTCTGTGCTCTACTTTAATAATAAATCTGCTAGAGCCTTATTAAATGTATTGATAACAAGATTTTGATTTTATTGAATTTCTCTGTTTTCTAATTTATAACTTTCCATTTGGCCTTTATTATTTCATTTCATTTGCTTGTTTTCGGTCTAACTTGGTCACCCTTTCTAGTTCTTACATAGAATGTGGTCATCTATTATGGGGTGGCCTCCTCTCCTACAAAATCTTTAGTTACATATTTGTTAGTCTTCAGGAATTGTTCAGGAAACACTTTTTAAAATTTTGATTGATTGACTGGCTTTAGGGCCACTGCCAGCAGTGCTTTGGGGTCACTCCTGGCAATGCTCAGGGGATCCTTGTGGTGCCAGGAATTAAGCTCACATCTACTGAATGCAAAGCAAACCCTAAACCCATTTAATGATCTCTCCAGTCCTCTATTCTTTCTTTCTTTCTTTCTTTCTTTTTTCTTTTTGGGTCACACCCGGTGATACACAGGGGTTACTCCTGGCTCTGCAATTAGGAATTACTCCCGGCAGTGCTCAAGGGAACCATATGGGATGCTGGGAACCGAACCCAGGTCAGCCGCGTGCAAGACAAACACCATACTCACTGTGCTATCACTCCAACCCCTCCCCTATTCATTTTTAATGATACTTCATTCTTTTTTAAAAAATTATCTTTGTGTGTGTGTGTTTTGTTGTTGTTGTTCATTTTGGGTTCAAGGCCACAACTGCAGTTTTCAAGACTTACTACTGTCTCTGCACTCAGGGATCATTCCTGGAAGGGATCTGGGGACCAAACAGGGTGCCAGGAGTCAAATCCAGTCAGCTATGTACGAGGCAAGTACCTAACCAGCTGTTAATCATTCCTACCCCTGTGTTTCATTTTTCACTGTTTCTTAGGAATGCTAAATTCTCTTCTTCATTGTTTAACCTAATGTTAATTTACCCAGTGTCGCTGCAGTTTTCACTTCTAGAAATTTGCTTCTGTTACTTTTTATATTTATTCTATCTTGACTTTACTTTTTGATATATGAAAAATAATTATAGATATTTTAAAGCTACTGTAATTTTCATTTTCTAGTTCAAAATCTGTAGTTAGTTGAGTCAATAGGAATTATGAACTGTGAACCAAAACTCTTATTTTCTAATTTCCTTGAATTTCTGGCAACTTATTAAAAACTCAAACATCCCATATGTTGCCTTTTAAAATAAGAGATATTTTTTATTCTTTTTTGTTTTGTTTCTGTCCACAATATTACCCTCAGTACAGGGAAACCCTCCCATGTGTTGTGGTTTCAAGTTATCCTTTCCTGAACAATTTATTTCAAAAAATTAGAATAAAAAATTTTATGCTAACCATTAAGGATAATAGCTTGCATATGTCATTAAGGAAATATACCTGAAAATTGATTTTAAACAAATATAATTTTATGGTCATTATGTTGCACTTTCTAATTGACAGTCTGAATTTTTAGGTTTATCAGTCACTTATGAAACATTTTCTTGGTTTTTCTTTTGTCCATTGTATAAACACAACAATAATGGCAGTATAAGTGAATTACTTTATAAACATGAAGTTAATCTATTTTTACCCATTACTATTTCTTCGGAGATCTTGGAGATCTCCAAACCTGCCTGGATTGAGACTGGGCCTCCTCCACCCAGACCCCCCATTTTCCAGTAGCTTGGCAGCCACATCCACAAACTGCCCCTGGCACCATGTAATCCCATCAATGGCCAAGATTCAGAGACTATAAAACTGAGCTCTCATAAGCAACCTCTTATAGCCTAGTTCTCCCTCTCAGAGAATCTGGCAAGGTACTGAGAGCATCCTGTCCACACGGCATAGCCTGGCAAGCTCTCCGTGGCATATATGGTATGCCAAATACAGTAACAATGATGGGTCTCATTCCCCTTATCCTGAAAAAGTCTCTAATGCAGCACCACTGGGAAGAATGAATAAAGAGAGGCTGCTAAAATCTCAGGGCTAGGATGAATGGAGATATTACTGGCACCTGCTCAAGCAAATTGGTGATCAACGGGATGATAGATAGTGATAGTGACAGTGACCACTTATTTACATAAATATAGCAAGCAAAATATGACCTTATTATGTAGCACTGTTGTCCCGTTGTTCATAGATGTGCTCGAGCAGGCACCAGTAATATCTCCATTGTGAGACTTGTTGTTACTGTTTTTGGCATATCCAATACACCATGGGTAGCTTGCCAGGCTCTGCCGTGCAGGTAGGATACTCTTGGTAGCGTGCCAGGCTCTCTGAGAGGGACAGAGGAATTGAACCTGGGTCAGCTGCATGCATGGCATACGCCCTACCCACTGTGCTATTACTCCAGTCCAACCTTATTATATTATTCAAAAATTATCAAGATGAATTTGATGTTACCGAAAATACTTTATAGACATGCTCTGAAATTTGAATCCACCAATTTAATATTACTTATTCACCTTGTTTATTCTGAAAACTCTAAGGTTTAAAATCAGAAAAAGGGGGTTGAAGCGATAGCACAGCGGGTAGGGCATTTGCCTTGCACGCAGCCCACCAGGGTTCGACTCCCAGCATGCCATGTGGTCCCCTGAGCACTGCCAGGGGTAATTCCTGAGTGCAGAGCCAGGAGGAACCCCTGTGTAATGCCAGGTATGACCCCAAAATCAGAAAAAAATCAGAAAAAGTCAAATAGTTTTTAAAAATGCTTACCGCAATGAATTCTTTGTATTGTGGATGTTCCAGGGATGATAAATGTGAAAATAAAAACTTTATTATTTTGTTTTAAATTTTAGGCACTGTGGTTTGCAAACGGTTGATATAGGATTTTATGCATAAAATATTCCGGCATCACACCCTCCACCAGTGTGTCTGCTTCCCTCGACCACTCTTCCTGTGTTCCCCACCCCCACCCCACCTGTGCCAAGCTTCCTACTGAAGACAAGCTTTCAGTTTCTACTGCCCTTGGGCACTTGTTGTTCCCCTTCCATGTTTCTTTATACCCCGCACCCGCATATGAGATAGATCATAACTTCTGTCTCTCTCCTTTTGACGAACTCCACTCAGAACTATATTCTCCAGATCCATCTACAGAGCTGCAAATTGCATGGTTTCATCTCTTCTTAAAGTTGAGTAGTATTCCACTATGCATATGTGCCATAGTTTCTTTATGTAGCCATTTGGTTTTGAATACTTGGGTTGTTTCCAGGTTTTGGCTATTGTCAATTGTGCTAAATTGTGCTGCAATGAACATAGGAATGCAGATGTCTTTTCTGAATAGTTTTGGGGTCCTTGGGGTAGATGCCAAGAAGTAAAATTGCTGGTCAGATGGAAGCTCAGTTCCAAGATTTTTTTTTAAGTTTCCATATTGTTTTCCCAAAAGACTGTACCAGACAAGATTGCCACCATCAGTGAATGAGGGTTCCCTTTTTCCATCCATACCAACACTGGTTGTTTGTGTCCTTTGCAATATGTGCCAATCTCACTGGTGTGAAATGATATTTCATTATTGTTTTGATTTTGATTTCTCTGATGATAAAGTGAGAAAGGAAATTTTTCACGCACCTTTTGGCCATGAGAAACTGCTTGTTCATTTCTTTGTCCCATTTTTTTATGAAGTTGTTTGCACATATTGTCTCCCAGTCTGTGGGGTATCTTTTAATTCTGATTATCATTTCTTTCTTTTGCAGTATAAAAACTTGTTAGCTTGAGGTAATCTCATTTGTTTATCTTTGCTTCCACTTTCTTGACCAATGACATTAAATGATTTGAAGATTCCACTAGATTCACTTTTATGAAGTGTTCTATGTTTCCTCAATATAATCTATAAATTCAGATCTGATATCATAGATCATAATCCATTTTTTACTTTTGTTCATGGTGTTAGAGACAGATCTAAGTTCTTTTGTTGTAGTTGGTCATGGGGCTGGAGCGATAGTACAGCAGATAGGGTGATTGCCTTGCACGCTGCCGACCCGGGTTCTATTCCTCCTCCCCTCTTGGAGAGCCCAGCAAACTACCGAGAGTATCTAGCCCGCAGGGCAGAGCCTAACAAGCTACTTGTGGCATATTCGATATGCCAAAAACAGTAACAACAAGTCTCATAATGGAGATGTTACTGGTGCCTGTTCAAGCAAATCAATGAGCAATGGGATGACAGTGACAGTGACAGTTGGTCACTGCATGTGACCAATCAGTTTTCCCACCATTCGTTGAAGAGGATTTCCTTGCTCCACATAACTTTTGCTTCTTTATCAAAGAGTAGCTATTCATATACCTGATTCTGTCTCTGACTCTCAATTCTATTCCATTGTTCTCAGAGTCTATCATTCCAGTATCATGTTATTTTGATTCCAACTTTATTATATAGTTTGAAATTTGGAATAGGAAAGCTTCTTATCTTCTTTTTTCTAGGATTTATTTAGCTATTCTGTGGTTGGGGGGAGTTATTTCAACAGCATTTAAAATAACTATATCCTATATAGTTGGATACTGGATATCCTATATCCAATCTATATCCTTTAAAAATATCATGAGTACGTTTATAGGGACTGCATTGAATCTTCATAATGATTTTGGCAAGATTGTCATTTTCATAATATTAACCATTTAAATCCATGAGCAAGCAATGTGTTTCCATTTCCTTGTGTTCACTCTGTTTTTAGCAGTGTCTTTTTATATATTTTTTTATTTGTATAAGTCTTTACCTTTTCTTCCTAGGCACTTGACCTTCTGAAACTTTATTCTTAAATGACATGTTGCTATCCCTCACAAAGTTTTTCAGTCATTTGCTGTGATCAGTAATTATAAATTTACATCAAAAATATCATACAGTAAATTTGTCTCAAGTAATGACAATGTATAAACTTAATTATTCGCTTATATCTAGTATCACCTATGATTTTATTTTTATCAATATCCAACTCTATAACATGGTGTGAAAAAACGGTTCTCAACTTTAGGCAGAACATTGCTTTGGAGTAGGAGGGTTAGGAGACTGACCTGTACATTATTGTATGGTTACCCTATCCCTAGGCCCTACCCGCTAGTTATTCACTGAACTCTAGCAAGAGCACACGGGTAGGGCATCTGCCTTGCACATGGCCAACCCAGGTTTGATTCCTCTGTCCCTCTTGGAGAGTCCGGTAAGCTACTGAGCGTATCCCGCCCGCACGGCAGAGCCTGTAAAGCTACCCATGGTGTATTTGATATGCCTTTAAAAACAGTAACAAGTCTCACAATGGAGACGTTACTGGTGCCTGCTCGAGCAAATTGATGAGCAATGGGATGACACTGATACAGTGATACAGTGATTAAAATGTCTCCCTATATTAGTACATGCCCTCCTTGAAGTGTGGGGAGGGTTTTAAAGTCACTTGTAGTTGAAAACCACTGGTGAAATAGAACAAAATACATTGAATATTAATTACAGTGCTCCTAACTGTCAGTTCTGAAAATTCAAGTTCATTCTTGTTTACTTGTAGTGTGTGTTTCTGTGAGAAGTGGGTTTAAAAATAAGATTAGGTTTTTAAATTTTATATCAAACTCTGTGCATGGCTCATAGCAGAAATTCAACAATTTTAACTCCCTCCCAGTCATGTACATTTATCTAAGACAATAATGTTGGTCTAAGGTTTTATTTTATTGTATATTTGTCAGATTTTAAACAACTGGAAGAGAGAAAGCATCAAGTATAGGACCCAGATGCTAATAATTTTTCAATGGTTATAGCTAGAAATATAACTATATTTATAGAAAGATAACACTAATGCCTTCTTGAGTTTCCTTACTTCACTGAATAGTGTTTATTAGCAATGAAAGGGAAGTTTTCATGTACTTTATTGTTTTCCCTTGCAAAGGTTAAAGAAAGAACTAATACTCAGAGTTCACAAAAATATAGTTTAGCCATTTTCTGACAGTGTTCAGTATGAAACAAAACAAAAGAAAATGATGTCATGAGAGAATGTGCTTGCTTAGTATGCTTTTAAACATTAATTCCTATTGAACATAGAGCAAGAACATATAATTTATACTGCATTCAACCTGTTCAAAGGAATACTTCTCAGTTACTATGATTTTCCTTTATATTCTTTGCCATCTGTTTTGACTTTTTAACCATTAGAGATAGCTATTAGTAAGAAGGAAGATGTCTCGGGTATTAAAGTGATTGGTAGAAAGTACAATGATTCCTTCTTCCTGGGCATATTTTTACTACAAGTTGATACCAATTCAAATGTGATGCCAATTCTCACAGTTTTAGTTATCATGGAAAATTTTGCAGCCATCTCGGGATCTGAGTAAAAACATTTTTAGTCAGAAATTTCACTCTTAACTGAAGAGCATAATGTGGCAATATTCACTTTGGGGAATTTTAGTAGGTGGCAAAAATGTAATCTATTTAGATATTAAGTTGAACATAGGCCTGAATAATGTGGTTAAGAATAATTGGGATCCAATTATTAAAAGCTTCAAAGAGGACTTTGACAAGTGGAATTCCCTAAATTTACATTTGTGAGGTAAAGCTAGAGTGCTGAAATGATTTCAGTACCACAGTTTAATTTCCTGCCTCCCTTAGTTCCTTTGGGAGATACTTTTCAGTAAATTGGAGAAATTTATTTCTACATTTATGTGGAAAGAAATGAAAGGAAAAGCTGAGAACTTCTGAAGGAAGTGGTAAGTTAAAACCAGAAGGGGTGTGTGTGTGTGTGTGTGTGTGTGTGTGTGTAGAGCAAGAGAGAGAGAGACTGTTAAGCTTTTGAAACTAATGTCTCTATTTAGTCTTCACTTCAGAGCATAACAATATTCTGTATGTATATTTTAGCCACTTGTACCTTGTACAATTTGCTATCATGGAAAAATTAATAAAATTATCGTTGAGCTATTTAAAAGTATTTAATTTGGATCAACCAAGAAGTATAACTTTAAAAAGCATATATGAGATGAAGGAGGAGGAGAAAACCACACTTATTTATACTTCTTGTTCTCAGGTATGAATCTGAAAAGTTTAAACATGTTATCTTATTAAAGTTTATATATATATGTATGTGTATGTATATACATGTATATATACTGTAGATTAAAGATATTAACCCTCTTTCATTGGATGACACATCTTCTTTATATCATGGTCATAAAGTCCAGTATAAACACAGTTGTCTGAATTCTAGAATTTTAACACAATCCAAGATGTCCATCAAATCATAATATGCAAAGAATATAACTGAATAGGAAGGTTGGAGAGATAAAATAGGTGTTGAGGTGCTTTCTTCCATGCCGCCAGAACTGGGTTGAGCTCCAACACCAGAAAAGATTCCCAGAGTGCCTACCAGGAGTGATCCCTGAATACAGAGCCAGGAGTAAGCTCTGAATAAATCTGGGTGTGGCCCCAAACAAACAAAAAAAAATATAACTCAATAGGTTCTGTTATAGCAGAATCTAAGACATTTTTTAAATGTTGGGAAAATGAGGACTAAAATAGAGGGATTTGAGCACAGATAATATTTTTTTATTGCTGATGTTTTAAATAACATTAAAGTTTTTAGGTATTTATTTCATTCAATCTTCACAACTTCTTTTTTTTTTTTTTTTTTGCTTTTTGGGTCACACCTGGCAATGCACAGGGGTCACTCCTGGCTTTGCACTCAGGAATGACTCCTGGCGGTGCTCAGGGGACCATATGGAATTCTGGGAATCGAACCCGGGTCGAGCCAGATGCAAGGCAAATGCCCTACCCGCTGTGCTATCGCTCCAGCCCCCTCACAACTTCTTGAAGTAAAGATTCTGATGATTTTCCAGATGAGAAAACTGCACTTTATGAGATTAAATGTCAGCCCCCAATTCACACTCGCGGGTTTCTGGTGCAGGATCACAACTCTGACAAGTCAGTCTCAAAGCTCAGTGCTCGTGATAAGTTTGCTAGACTTTACTCAGTTCACGAAGCCGCTCATTTCTGAAGTATTCCCACTCTCTATCTCAGAGGAGTGGGGGTCATGGAAAAGCCACCTGTATATGTCTCTACCCTACACCCCGTTCTTCTTTATAGCCCAAGCACCCAAGAAATGAAAAGCAGAAAATGGTATGAGCCATTTGGAGCCATAGGCAACTGACTGTGTGAAGGCCGTATATAGATGGTTACAGCTGGAGAGCTCCCCCACACCCCCTACTTCCTTTATCCCTTCCCTGCTGCGTTCCTGAAATACTTCATCATCACCAGCACTGGTACCACCCAGGTCTGGGCTCTTAGGCATAGAGCACTGAGCTGATGGCTGTTGTCCTATTGTCCTGACTAGTCTCATCTGGAGAAGGTTCTGCTGGCCTAGTCAGGATTGTTTCAAAGTCTTGAAAGGAACAAGGAAAGACTGAGTTTTATTATAGAGGATTCGAATTAAACCTAGTCTCCAATGACTATGCTAGACTCTGTTGTTCTGTTTTTATTTGTTGGTCTTCTTAAAAGATCATAAACTCCCAGTTTCAGGGTATGAAAGTTCCATTGCTCTGTCCAGATAAGCTCCCCTCATTGAGAGACTCAGAAGGACAGAGTGGAAGGGATGGAGACAGGCACGTTAGTCTCATGACCGCTCAGAAACTCAAGGACAAGGTGCTACCCATCTCGGGGTTATCTGCATCTTAACTCAGTGTGCATAATTTATGTTCCCTATAAGAGTCTCCTGCCCTCTTAATAAAAGTATTTGCTTTACTTAGGAAGAAAACTTGAAACATGAGATTGGGTAAGAGAAGTGACAGGCCAAGTGTTTATGGCAACAGACCATCCCAGGTGAGTGCTCTCTCTCCTGCTTTACACAGATTCTGTGAGTAAAGAGTGTGGCTATGCCTGACTTTCCTATATGGGAGAGTCCCTGACAACGTCTAACCTTCTGAAGCTGACCTAAGAAAATAATGTTTAACATATATTTATAGACACACTTTAGCATCACTGTATCACTGCATCCCTGTCATCCCGTTGTTCATTGATTTACTCCAGCAGGCACCAGTAAAATCTTCACTCGTCCTAGCTCTGAGATTTTAGCAGCCTCTCCTTACTTGTCTTTCCCAACAATTGGAGGCTCTTTCAGGGTCAGGGGAATGAGACCTGTTATTGTTACTGTTTTTGGCATATCGAATACCCCACAGAGAGCTTGCCACAGGGACACTTTAGCATATGGCAAAAAATCCATATCTTTTTTTTTTATAAATTGCTCTTGGTGCTGCTTGGGGGACCATACGGGATGCCAAATAACAAACCCTGGTCGACTGTATGCAAGGCAAGCACCCTACGTCGGTACTATCTCTCTGCCCACCCCCCAAAATCCATATTTGTACATGTAGAAAATGTATCTTTTATCTTGCCATTTCAACATGAATAGAGTTAAAATAGCCCAATCCCACTTTCTCAAGGAATAGTCCTTTATGTAACCATCTTTCTTTCTGACAATTTCCCCCAGTACTTGAACTAGTAATGAAGTGTAAGGATAAAATTTCAAATTGACTTCCTTCTCTTCCTTCTGAAGCTAGAGGTACTAATAAACAACTACTGATGAGTGTCTGTTTAACATCCTAAGCCATTACCCTAAGGTTACGTGGTAAAGAAGGAAATGGACACTTTCATTCCAAAGCATATTACAAAAATGTTCTCACTGCAGTGCAACGGTTATCAAGAGTTATGACAAACTGCTTTCTTTTTTAGAATTTTCTCAGGAGATTCAGAATCCCAAGAAAGAAATCTAATATCTGAAGTCAGGTATGTTATTGCATATTTTACATTTCTCTTTCCAAAATAACTATGCAATGCCAGTTATGTTATCCTGCCTCTAGACCTACTCTTATCCTAATTCACTTAGAGAAGAATATCGGGATTTAATGATGTATTTCACATGTTTGCTGTTTTTTATCCTTGACAGGATAAATAACAACTACACAGCCTAGGTTTAGGACAATGACTTACTTTAAAGCAATAGTTTTATAGAATTCTACTGTAGCGATTTTATGCAGTGGTTCTATAGTTGTAACATAACAGAAAGGAATTGGAATGTGAATCAAAAAGATCTGTTCTCAAAGTAGCCCTGCAGAGTAAAGTCACATACACACAGAGAAAGAAAGAAAAGAAACCATGAGATGTGTAAGCGTGCACCCACACAGCACCTCACATCCACAGTGCACACTGCTTTGGCTCCCATAACTGTCTCTTGGTATTCCATCACCGTCATGCTGCCACTGAGTCTTCTCTCTTTCCTCTTTTAGCCTTCTTAAAGGACTGGGCTAGTTCTCTGTCTCACTTCACTTCCTTTTATTCATAAACCTCCAGGACTCCTATTTTTCCCATTACCTCTATGAGGATGACCTAAATATAAAGTCACTAATGACCTCATATTTGCAAAAGCTAATTGAGCAATTTGCAGCGCTTGTCTCATTGGTCCACATCTGACATTGAAAATTAGCTCCTCCCTATTAAAGCCCTTTTATAAAAAAAAAGTTCCCTTCTGGTTTCTGTAATAACACATTCTTTGCATTCTTCTTATATTCTAATCATTTCTTCATGTTCTCCCCTAAGGACTTTCTCCTTCTGATCATTATCTTTTTTTTTAAATATCGGCCTTCACGTGTGGTTTTCATTAACAGCTCTATTCAGTTTGCTTTTAAATTCATGGTCCAGCCTTCAGATTCATAAGTCTGACAATTTAGTGGGCATTCATAAATGTCACACCCAAAGATACTTCAGGCTTTACAAGTTGAAAACTTACCTAGTGTATTTTTGACAGTCAGACATCCTTTCTTTCTCATATTAATTATCTCTGTGCACTTACATTACCTTTACGTAGTATTTATAATGCCATTATAATAATTTCACCTCTATTATTATATGAGCACTACTGCCCCTACACCAAAGTTACAGATCTATGGCCTGTCGAATGAGCTCCATTACCCATTCCCTACACCTCTCCCCAGCCCTCAGAGTCACTTTATCTCAGACAGGGATTTCATTACTTTGTTGTCTTCTAGATTCAAATCTTGTTAAGACTTCAGAAACTAAATTGACTAGTATTGATAATTATTGCATATGTACTAGTTTTCCTCTGGATGGTTTGTCTTTTGCACTTATTATGAAGTTACACACTGATGTAACTTGATATAAAATTTCAATTCATTTTGACAGTGCCTTTCTTATTCTATATTCTTTAATTATTATTAATATTGATTTATTACTGGATTACAATATCATGGGACTTCAGGGGATTAGCTTCACATTCCTCTATGTGAAGGATATTACAAAGAACATTATGTAATATCCTAATACCCCAGCAAGTACCAAAATTCTAGTACCACCCCATCTCTAAGAACCCTCTCTACTCATTCCTCCCACCCTGCCCCTCTACCTCTTCTAATCATTATAGGCATTAATTTTATCATTGTTTTGCCTGTTCATTTGCTTTATTCATATTTCATGTGTGAGTGAAATAAGGTAATGATCTTTTATTTTCTTATTTATTTCACTTAGCACAATCATTTTAAGATCCATTTGTTTTGTCCCCAAAGATGTAATTTCATCTTTTTTTAATGGCAGACTAGTACACCATAAAATTTTAATCTGTTCTCACAAAAAACTCTCTATTTTGCTTGGACTAACTAGTAGCATCCTAACTCCCCTCTATGTTGCTAACTTTACAGTCAATAACAAATGTTTCAGCAGTGGACATAGTGCCCCTTCAGAAACAGACATCCAGCTATTATCTATCCTTTTTAAGACATTTTAAAGGACTTTCTCTTCTGATTGAATATCAACTATTCATTTTAATTTGACATAAACAAGGCTTAACTTTTACTTCTTTGATTTCATTGCTCATACCACTGTAATCTTTCATGTTCACAACACTATACTTTTGCCCTTGCTTTACTCATTAGAAACCTGCCCAGGTATTTTTCACTTTTAGACTTTCTCTGTATCTATTCTACTGTCTGCTGCGAATAATTTTTAACCATTCTCCTCTATGTCCTTCCATCTCCATCAGTGCAACTTTTCCTAGCTAACTTTTCCTTTGTTACTTCTTCCTCTGTGGAGCTTTTCCTAAATCACTTTCTGGAACCTAATATAAATATTATTTCTACGTAATCTGGGAGACTTCTTTATTTGTGTGCATTGTTCATGCTCTCTATTCATCTAGTCTGTATACTCACTCATACTACAGAAGACCGTAACCGTTTGAAAGAAGAGAGTTTTGTTGATTTAAGAACATACCTTAGGGGCCTTGTTCTATGCCTGGGGCAGTGGATTATGCTGCAAGGATGCTGGTATTTTACTGGAGGTAGAATATAATTGCATATTTTGAAGAGGTAGCACTATAGCACGGTCATCCCACTGTTCATCGATATGCTCGAGTGGGCACCAGTAACATCTCCATTGTGAGACTTCTTGTTAGTTTTTGGCATATAGAATACGGCACGGGTAGCTTGCCAGGCTCTGCTGTGCTGGCGGGATACTCTCAGTAGTTTGCCAGGCTTTCCGAGAGGGGCAGAGAAATTGAACCTGGGTCGGCCTCGTGCAAGGCAAACACCCTATCTGCTGTGCTATCCTTCCAGTCCTTCTGAAGAGGTATGAAATTATATTCTTGAAAGCACATAGAGAAGGGAAACCCGTATTACCTTGGTTAAAAATTAAAGGAAAAAGTGAATACATGGGCTGAATAGACAATAAAACAGGTCAGTCACTTGCCTTACACGAAGCTGACAAAGGTTCAGTCCCTGGAACCCCATATGGTTCACCAAGCCCTACCAGGAAAGATCCCTAAACACAGTATGAGGACTAAGTCCTGCTAACTGGTGGATATTTCCCTCTCCCAAAAACCAAAAAATAATGCAGTGAGCACAAATTAATTGCAGAAATAATTTGTCTATAGAAATAAAGTATGTCCTACCATCCAAGTATTGATAAGTACCTTTAAAAGGTTGTAGATAATGGTACTACTGATATTAAAGGTGTCACTGATTATTTGAAACTCATTTTTTTATTATATCACTGTATCACTGTCATCCCGTTGTTCATTGATTTACTTGAGCGGACACCAGTAAAGTCTCCATTCATCCTAGCCCCGAGATTTTAGCAGCCTTTCTTTACTCATTTTCCCAACAATTGGAGGCTCTTTTCAGGGTTAGGGGAATGAGACCTGTTATTGTTACTGTATCTGTAATATTGAATACGTCATGGGTTGCTTGCCAGGCTCTTCCAAAAAATAAAAAAATATATAGTAGAAGACTAATATTCATAACCAGGGAAAACAGGGGCTAAGAGAACTGGTCAATGGCTGCAGCTAACCACAAGTGAGTGGGGGGCTAAGGGTAGGTAAGATAGAGAAGAGAGCAGTATGAAAATTATAGCTGGGAATGATCACCCTGGACAAGACCCGAGTGTTAAAAGTAGCTAAAGGGACATTCATGATTACCTTTACATATCAATAATGCAAAACCACAATGTCCAACAGGAGAGAGAGAGAGAGAGTGAGTGAGAAAGAGAGAGAAACAGAGACAGAGAGAGACAAGCACCTATCATAGAGGCAGGCTTGTGGGTGATGGGAGAGAAACTGGGGACACTGGTGCTCAGAAATGTACACTGGTGGAGCGATGGGTGATGGAACACTATATGACTGAAACCTAATCATAAACAGCTTTTAAAGGGTCTATCTCACAGTCATTCAGTTTTTTAAATTTATTTAATTAAAAAAGAAAGATGCCCTATATTATAAATGAATCTGACTATAGTCATATTTTACATACATCAACCAAACCAAAAGATTAAACATATAAGATATCTGGGAAGAAGACGGAGAAGTTATTAGTGAAGAAAGCAGAACAAAATAATATACAAGTTTAAATGGCTTAGAGAACTACCAAGTTAATCAAATATAAAGCACAGAAGTTAAAATAATGCACCTCATGCCAAAACACTGGTACAGGAGTTAAAGTACTTCCCTTGCACTGAGCCATCCCTGGTTTGATCAGCAGGACTGATCCTCTAATTGACCCTAGTCACAGAACTAAGAGTAAGCAGTGAGGACAACTATATATGCCCACAGTCCCACCAAATAAATATCCATCTGTGATTAGAAGGGAAAAAAAGTTTTATGGGACACAGTTTTTTGGCATAATATTGCACTATTTTGGCATTTTTTATAAATTCACTTGAAAATAATTTAATGCTATCTCTATGCAAAGACCTCTGCACCAATGTTCAAAGCAGTGTTATTAATAAAAGAAAAGTGAGAATAATACAAATTAATACAAACTAATGAAAAATAAACAAAATATGGTCAACCATACAGGCAATATTATTTGGTAATAAAAAGACATGCATTATAGATACTAAAGCAACATAAGTGAGCCTCAAAAGCATTATACTATGTGAATAAAGCCTGAATGAAAAAACACAGATTACATGAATCAATTTAATATTCAATGGCTTTTTTAAATAAACAAATATATGCATATAACAGATTCATATCTGCCTAGAGTAATGAGAAAGGAACAGGAATGGAGATTCACTATGACTGGAAATTGGCATCTTTCCCAGTGTACAGGAAATATTCTACAGTTGGAGTATGGTGATAATTTTCAAACAATAAATATAGCAAAAACCACTGAACAGTACACCTGAAGCAGGTGAATTTTGTGGTTGTAAGTTACACCCCAATAAACCTCTTCTCCTAACCCCTGCCCACACACAATCCTTTCTTGGAGAATTCATTTAAAATTAAATGAAATGATGAATATGAAAGCACAATCCTTGATTTCAGACATAATAAACATGTTCTGAAAATATGCATGCAATCCAAATCAGGGGTCCTTCCATTTTAACTATAGCTTAGTCAAAAATGAGTACTTTGTATTCAAATATTTTAAAAACTTCCTGCTTCAGGAGGCATCCTCTGAACCCATAGAAGACTTCTTAAAAGTCAGATCATGTTCTTCTGGGGGTGATGGTCAGAATTCTGAGACTCCAGAGTAGAACCCTAGACATTTAATATGATCTGTATAGATGGTTTTTGTATCAGGCATGAATTTTAAATATCTACATATATTCAGAACAAGATAGAAAGAAGCAACCCCAGGGGTAATACATTGGGACATTCTTTTGAATAGACTTTTGGGTACCACCAGACCAGACATTAAAATGAAATAAGTGAACCATTTATTCATTTGTTTAGAATCATTGAAATGCTCTGCTGTAAATTTCTCCCTTGGCCATCTTTCCAATTAAGTGAGTAAACCATTTCTCTGGGTACAATTTTAATGGAATCTATTGTCCTTTTAATCTATTTATCTATATCTACTAAATCTGGCTTAATATTTTGGTAGGGGGTGTAACAATAGAATAATGCTATTCCTTAGTTATTGCTTAGTAGGCTTAATTGACTTTGGTGGAGGGAATTCTAGTTTACGGAAATCTAAACTTAATGTTATATTCACCTCTATCTCTGTCTTCTCTTCACTTTTTGAAGCCTAGCTCCAAGCTTTCTCTATTATTTATATCTCAATGGCCAACAAATAAAGTGGGAAAACTAAAGAAATTCTAATTCTATGAGATATTGTAATTATTTATTGGCAATAGACCCAATATGGAGACAGGGTACTAAGACATGGTAGGGGGATGGCCACAATGAACTCTGTGCATCTGTATAATGTAAGATAGTTCCCATCACATGCCAGACTGTGAAATCTTTCAAAATACTCTTAATGGTGTAAAAAGTTCAAAAGATAAAACAGGTAGAGTTTTTAAAAAATTAAATAACCTACATATAAATATGCGATAGCACAGAGGATAGGGCGTTTGCCTTGCATGCAGCCGACCTGGATTCGAGTCTCCGCCCCTCTCGGAGAGCCCAGCAAGCTACAAGAGTATCCCCTCAGCATGGCAGAGCCTGGCAAGCTACCTGTGGCATATTTGATATGCCAAAACCAGTAACAACAAGTCTAACAATGAAGACGTTACTGGTGCCCACTCGAGCAAATCGATGAACAACAGAATGACAGTGGTGCAATGCTACATATAAATATATATATAGTAAAATAGTAAATGCATGGCATTTAATGGTGACAGCATAATACATACTTTCATTATCTCTCCTGTAAATCATTTTTGTTTTTTTTCAAGACTTTAGTCCTAAGTCTGCTTGTTATCAAAAATTATTCAATGTAAATAAATAAAGAGACAAATTCAAAATGCACCCCCCACATATTGTCACATTATCCAGAGCACGACACTGGCATCTGCCGTAGGCAGTCGAGAGAGAGAGGGATATGCCTGACTGAGACAACAGTGAAAAAGACACAAAGCAACCTGATGAGCCCATAAGTCCTTGGAGCTGCAGGGAAATTGGAGAGGTTCTAGGCAGCTAATGCCAGGTACAACCAGGAACCACTTTAAGGTAAATAGAACTAGGACATCTTTTCAAACAAAAAGAATCCAAGTTTCCAAGACTCCCAAAAGTGCCTGTGATTTTTTTTTACCATTTGAAATAAATAATATTTTGAATATTATTTTCAAGAGTTCATGAAGGTGGAGTGATAGTACAGCAGGTAGGGCACTTGTCCTGACCAATTTTATAAGGCAAACATTTTCAAATATGAAGATCCTCCAGCTAGCCGTTTTGTCCAGTACTAATAGGCACAAAAACTCTGACTTCCAGGCATAAGTGCATACATAGATGAAACCTGATTTGAATAAAACATAATGGTGCTTCTACAGCTTTGCTCTGTATGGAGTGTGCTATGAAATCTTAAAACAAAACTTAAAGAAAAAAATCAGAAACCGCAAGAATAAACTTTATGGATAGCCAATTCTCCATCTTTCTTCTCTGAAACCCTTCCAGGCACCAACTTGTAACAGTGCTTAATGGCATGCATCTGGTTGGAAAATATCTAAAAGAAGAGACAGGGGGAAATGTAGGATCCCACGACTGGGTGGAGAGAAACTGTGATCAGGGACTAATCTGTGTTACCTCACTAGGAGCCTGAGTTAGAAAGATCTGCCAAGGGATAAATAAATAACTTTCTCAGTAAAGAGGGGGCTGGTAGGATGGGAAGGAGGTAGGATGAAAGGAGAAGGAGAAATTCACAGCAATCAGGTCAGAAACTATTCTGAATAGAAATTTCAGAAAGAGAATAGGAGTTTGGTTATTTATCTCCATTCCCCTTCTTCCTTCAAATGAGAATCCTATTGCAATAAAGGAAAAAGAATGCTGATGAGCTATTAACAGCCATAAAGTCTAGGAGCATCCCCATTATGGTGTGGTGTTGCTATGGTGGGTGTTTTTCAGTCTCCATGCTGTTTGTAGCTTGGAGGCATGTCACACACTTGTGAGAACTTTACCGGAGTGTTGATGCAATATTGTGTCAGTAACTGAGTGATTTGTTTTTCCTCTGGACATTGATTGAAGAAATTCTTATTACATTTTATAGCTTGCTTGGCCTTCGTATGAGAGTCAAGACATAAATTGGACCATAAATTGGCCTCTGTCAGAATCTACATCGGAATGACACCAAATACATGTCATCAGACTTGTGTTCAGCTAGCAGCAGGAATCTGCTGGTGCTTGTCATCTTGATCAAATGTTTGCCTCACTCCCTTTTCCAGCTTATGCCTCTAGTTTGAAGAAAATACGGTAAGGATTCTCTCAAATTTGCTCTTTCAAATCAACAGTATTATATCGTAAAAAGCACACTGGTAGATTTAATTGATTTGCTCCAAGTTAAGTCTCTACTGTATCAGAGGTAGGGTGCTTATAAATAAAAAATATGGATACAAGGAAAGAAATACATAGTTATACAAAAAGAACAAGAAGGTATATATGTGTTTATATAGTTATATATATTCACATAACAGATATATTTGTATATACATACAAAACATATTTATTCCACAAATAAAGCCAAGACTTGATGATTCATGAGTTGCAGAGATTTGGTTGAGTAACAGAGATTTATTCTCCAGAGTAAGATAAATTTGTCTTTTCAGTTTCTACCATTCTGGACTCTGGGCAGAAAATCAAATACTTTTTAGAGTTGACTTAAAATTATCAGTGAACACATGAAGATAATGTGAGTTTATTGAAAAATTCAGATTTTTTTACAAAACATGTATCATTACATTGATAGAGTAAGATTTACATATTTCTAAGACAAGTGTAATTTAAAATTGTTCAAGTATGGAGCTGGAGTGATAGCACAGCGGGTAGGGCCTTTGCCTTGCATGCGGCCAACCTGAGTTTGATTCCCAACATCCCATATGGTCCTCCGAGCACTACCAGGAGTAATTCCTTAGTGCATGAGTCAGGAGTAACCCCTGTGCATTGCTGGATGTGACCCAAAAAGCAAAATAAATAAATAAATAAATCACTGTATCACTGTCATCTCATTGATCATCAATTTGCTCGAGCAGGCCCAGTAATGTCTTGTTCATCCTAGCCCTGAGATTTTAGCGGCCTCTCTTTACTTATCCTTCCCAACAGTGTTGCATTGGAGGCTCTTTCAGGGTCAGGGAAATGAGACCCATCATTGTTACTGTTTCTGTCATATGAATATGCCACGGGGAGCTTGCCAGGCTCTCCCATGCAGGCAGGAAACTCTCGGTAGCTTGCCAGTTTCTCCGAGAGGGAGAACTAGGCTATAAGATGTTGTGGCCGCATGCTTCCAGGAGCTTTGTTTTATAGTCTCTGGATCTTGGCCATTGATGGGATTGCACCGGGGGCAGTTTGTGGGTGTGACTGCCTAGCTACTTATAAATGGGGGATCTGGGCGGAAGAGACCCAGTCCGGATCTGAGCAGGCTTGGAGATCTCAGTCCCAGGTCCCACACACCTGGGTTTTTCTGCCAGTTCCTTCATGCGTGAGGCTCATCCAAGCATGTGGAGAGTGGCCTTGAGCCTGGCTGTGGCTGGGTACTGGAGGTCTTCGACTGCCGGGGATCAAAACTCAATCCACTCCCTTCCAAGGGGACTCGGTGAAGATAGCCAGGTGCAGAGGCAAGAGACTCTGCAAAGAGACTCACTTTGGCAGCACATATACTAAAAAAAAATACTAAATAAATAAAATTGAGGAAGTAAACCTTTTATATTAGTAATTCACTTTTTAATGATTTTATTTAGCACTGTGACCATTACATAGGCTGTACTTTGTATATAATCCTGCCAACTCTGTACTTTCATGTCAATTATTTTTTTAAAGAACATCAAGCTATGCTTACTTTATTTAATATCTCTGTTTGTTTGGGTTACACCTGGCAGTGCTCAGGGCTTACTCCTGGCTCTGCACTCAGGAATCACTACTGGCAGTGCTTAGGGGATCATATAGGATGCCTGGGATTGAACTCAGGTCGGCTGCTTGCAAGGCAAATGCCCTACCCACTGTACTGTCTCTGTGGCCATTAAATACCTCATAACAATAACACTATTGAAGATTTTAGTAAAATACTTTACCAAAGGATGCTTCGGAACCACATGATTCTACAAATGAGTTCTTTCAATTTTTCAAGCATTGATAAATTCCATATGAATAAACTTTTGAGCATAAAAACTATTATGGGAGCTAGCAAAATAGTATAGCGGATAGAGGGCTTGCTTTACATGTAGCCAACCAAGGTTCAAACACTGGCAGACTATATGGTTTCCCAAACACAAACAGGAGTAATTCCAAGTGCATAGTCAGGAGTAAACAGCATTGTTTTAACCCCCTCCCCCCCTAGAAAACTGTGATGGGTTTATTTGCTTTACAATACTGATATAAAAGACTGACCCCCAACATCATTGCTCCTCCCACTGCAAAACAGTCTGATTTATAATTGTATATACAAAAACACTAAATACTAGTCACTACTCATTTCAAGAAAACTAATATACACTAGCACAACTGATGAATGTAATCAGAAATTAGATTAAATAAAAATTATATGACCAGGCCAATTCATACATACAGAAAGAAACACATAAACACATTTATTTTACCATCCACTGGTGACTATTTGGGGAAGGGGATGAAATTTTGGGGGCAGATCTAGATGTACTCAGAGGCTACTTCTGGCTCTATGTTCAGGGGTCACTCCACGCAGTACTCAGGGATAGATAATATATGATGCCTGAGGATCAGACAGTCAGCTGCATGCAAGGCGAATGCTTTAAGCACTGAAATATCTCTATGACCTTCATGGTGTCTTTTAAAAGCATTAACAACTAGGACTAAATAGTCTCTCAATAATAAATACTAACTTGATATATTAATTACATTATCATGTTTTGGACCAATTATATATGTAAGTGGTACATATTTCAAAAGTATATTCTTTAGGTATATTTCTACTTATTTGTTCCATTAATCTTCTTTTCCAAATTGTTGCAAGTTACTAGTTCTCCTTCCACATATATTTTATATACGTATAAAGACTAGACTAGACTTTGGTTGTTCGCCTTTCACGTGGCCGACCCGAGTTCAATTCCTCAGCCCCTCTCAGAGAGCCCAGCAAGCTACTGAGAGTATCGAGCCCGTGTGGCAGAGCCTGGCAAGCTACCTGTGCGTATTGGATATGCCCAAAACAGTAATAATAAGTCTCTTAATGAGAGACGTTACTAGTGCCCGCTCTAACAAATTGATGAGCAGCGGGATGACAGTGACAGTGACGTATAAAGATATTCATGTCAAATCCATTTATTAGACATGCGATCAGACCTAACAATAAAATTAAATTTCAAATTAAATGCAAGAAAATTTTTCATTTATTTTCATGTACTTCTGACTTTTTTTACAGTGTGGTTTTACATAAGACACAATTCAAAATGCGTAGTTATTAGAAAGAAGTAAGCTATCTAGAGGCATTTCCCATTCTAGAGGCCACCTACATCTCAACATATGTGTAATTCTTTTCTTTTACTTTTGAAGAGTACCATAAGTTCTTTGCCCTTTGGAGAAACTCATGTATGATTTATCTTAAACACATCTCTCTCTCTCTCTCTCTCTCTCTCTCTCTCTCTCTCTCTCTCTCTCTCTCTCTCTCTCTCTCCCCCTCTACCCCTCATCATATTTCCCTAAAGAAAACTATTCATCTTGAACAAAAGAAAAGAAAATGGTCATCAATTTTTTAGATTATGTACTTAATATTTCTTAAACTATAAAATTCTTAAAATTACTAAGAGCTTTGTACAATATCTGAAATTAAGTTAGTCTCATAAAGCTTCCATGTTAAAAATAGGAAAATTTCCCTGGTAAAAATGTAATAGAAAACAAAAATCACACTCACAATAGTAACTCAAGCACAAAAGTATAGATTACCTAAAACAATTTAATAAGATTATGAGCCAAGAGGTACAATAGTTTAATTCTTTCCTGAAAATCAAAAGAAAGAGACATAGCATCTGGAAGAAAAACTTGTTAGTATATTGTTGCCCATATTTTTCCAAGTTAATTTACAAACTTAACACATTTTTAGTTGCAAATTATTTCTTACAAACTTGACAAAATGCTTCTGTGTTTCATCTGAAAAATTAAAAAATAAAAACATCCAATAAGACAGTTTTAGATGTCTATTTGCCCTACAATTTTATGAAATGCATTATAATTTCAAACTTATAGTGTTGAAAGCATTTAGAAATAGGCCCAGAAATCGGGCCAATATATATAAGAAAATAGAAGACCTAGAAATAGATCCAAAACTTCATAAGAAATTTATAGTTAGAATGCAAAGAATGACATTGCGTATATTTTTGGCAAAAAGACTATTCAATAAGCTATTTTAAGATGAGAGACCTAGCATTTTGAGGGGAAAAGCACTAAAATTACATATCTTCTCTACACAATGATAAATCTCATCAAAATAAACTGGATAGTCTGAAATTTTAAACCTCAATACTGACATCATAATACTATTAAGAAAACTAGAGACACTACATACTAATTGAAATGTTCAAAATCAGGAATATAGATAGCCCCAAATTCTGACAAAGATATGGAATAATAGGAACTCTCATTCATTGCTAGTGAGAAACACAAAATGATAAACATAACTTGGAAGACCATTTGGCAGTTTCTTTCAATGCTAAACATGCACTTACCATATGGTCCAGCTATCAAATTCCTTGGTATTTGCCCACAGGAGCTGAAAACTTATGTCCATGCAAACATCTGCACACATGTTCATGGCATCAGCTTTATTCATAGTTGCCAAAACTCAGAAGCAATCAAGATTTTCATCAGTCTATAAAGGGATAAGTAAGCTGTGGTGCAGCCTGACAATGGACTATTACTTAACACTAAAAAGAAATAAGTCATCAAGTCCTGACAGGATATAGAGAAACTTATATACATGTAACTCTGTGAAAGAAGCTAACCATGACAGAAGGCTACATATTGTGTGAGTCCAAGTATTTAATATCCTGGAGAAGGAAAAACCATGGAGAACACAAAGATGAGTAGTTGGTGAAGGTGGATCAAGGGACCAATAGAGGGAGCACAGGATTATTTTTGGACAATGAAAACACTCTGTAGAGTACCACATTGTCAAAATCCACAGACTACGAATGATTACATCTAAACAAGAATGAGCCATAATGTAAACTATACACTTTCAGTGACAATGATGTATCAACACTGTAGGTAAGTAGTAACAAATACAACACTCTGGTGGCAAAATTGGGGTGCTGAAGATACATGAGTTGAAGATGCAAGGTGGCAAAGGTAGGTAGAAAATCTTGTATCTTCATCTCAATTTTGTTGTAAAGCTAAAATTGCTCTGAAAAAATAGATTGATAGTTAACATTAGTATAAACAATCTCCTATGCAAGGGCTTAAAATAAAAACTATATGAAAAGAACCGATAGACTTTGATATGCAACGCCACAAACAAAACTCGAAAACTTCAAAATATGTTTTTACCCAAAAAGTAGCATTATTTGTCGTGAACAACAATTGACACACACAAAAATGAAAAGACCTTCAAATATAATTTTTTAAAAACAGGTCGGAGAGATAGTGCAATGGCTAGGATGCTTGCCTTGCATGTGACTGACCCTGGATGTTTCTCTAGATCCAATTAAGAGTGATCTCTGAGCACAACTCGGAGAAATCCCTGAACACTGCTGGATATAGCCCAGCGGCAAGTAAAAAAACACTACCATCTCTTCAAAATAACCATGACATTTAGGTCATGAACTGTAGGATAACATGGGGTTTGTCCTTTTAGCCTTGCCTTAGGGAACATAGTTTACCTTAAAGCAAGGTCCTACAATAGCCAGAATCTGGAAAAAACCCGAATGCCCCAGAACGGATGACTGGTTGAGGAAACTTTGGTACATCTATACAATGGAATACTATGCAACTGTTAGAAAAAAGGAGGTCAAGAATTTTGTAGTTAAGTGGATGGGCATGAAAAGTTTCATGCTGAGTGAAATGAGTCAGAAAGAGAGAGACAGACATAGAAAGATTGCACTCATCTATGGTATATAGAATAACAGAGTGGGAGACTAACACCCAAGAACTGTAGAAATAAGTACCAGGAGGTTGACTCCATGGCTTCGAGGCTGGCCTCACGTTCCGGGGAAAGGGCAACTCAGAGAAGCGATGACCAGCTACATTGTAGTCGAAGGCCATGTGGGGGAAGGGAGTTGCGGGCTGAATGAGGGCTAGAGACTGAGCACAGCGGCCACTCAACACCTTTATTGCAAACCACAACAGCTAATTAGAGAGAGAGAACAGAAGGGAATGCCTTGCCACAGTGGCAGGGTGGGGTGGGGGGGAGATGGGATTGGGGAGGGTGGGAGGGACGCTGGGTTTACGGGTGGTGGAGAATGGGCACTGGTGAAGGGACGGGTTCCCGAACTTTGTATGAGGGAAGTATAAGCACAAAAGTGTATAAATCTGTAACTGTACCCTCACGGTGATTCTCTAATTAAAAATAAATAAATTTAAAAATTAAAAAAAAAAAAGCAAGGTCCTTTCTGTATGGACACAGGAAGATAATATTGTGCTTGTAACTTGGAAGTTGATTGACTCCAATAATATGTACTCCTGGGCATCTGTTTTCTTAACTCAGTTGCCCTCAGTTCCTAGCACCCCAAAAGCAGGATCCTGACGAGGGACAGGACGGATCCAGGGCAAGCGTGAGTTATGTGCTACCCTGGCATCGAGATAGGCCAGGCCAAAGTGCCACAATACTCAACTATAAGTTGAGGGCATGATCATGGACAATGCTGTCATGATCCAAAGGTAATGATGAGACTAGGACCCTGCTGGGGTTAGGAAGGTTAACCTGGCCTGAGGACTGTGATCTGGAATGTATAGTGAGATGTCCTCAGGAAGAACCAAACGTTATATCTCTTACTGTGCTCATACAGAATGACATTGCTAGAAATATTAGAAGTAGATTTACTATAACTATTTAAGCAGATTACTAACTCACACCCTGATACACCCTTGTTTGGAATCACAGCCTTGAGAGGATCTCCTTAGATGAGATTTCCTTAGATGAGATTTTGTTAATCTCCTCAAGAAATGGTCTTACCCTTCTTTGCTGATTTGTTGAT
This sequence comes from Sorex araneus, assembly GCF_027595985.1. Taxonomy (NCBI): domain Eukaryota; kingdom Metazoa; phylum Chordata; class Mammalia; order Eulipotyphla; family Soricidae; genus Sorex; species Sorex araneus. The sequence continues at coordinate 336,634,961 of NC_073303.1, read as the reverse complement.
ATTAAACCCACCTTTGTGCTACTGCCCTATGTAATTTGCTATATAAACTGATACTGTGGGGAAGAGAGGGGGACAGAAGAAGAAGATAGGGGAGAGAGAAGAAGGAGATCCACAGATCCAGAGAGAAATCCAGAGCCAGGAGAGAAGCTAAGAGAGAGAATGAAATAAACTGATCGAGTAACCAGTTTGGCCTTCTTCCTTCCATCGCCTGCCCTTGACCGACAGCACACACAGCGATTCCATGGCACCGAACGCGGGCGGTGGGACAAAGCCACCCAGAAAGCCCGTAAGTGCACACACCCCTCGGCGTACTTTAGTTTTTTACAATGAACAATGAAAAAGCTTTCTAGACAAGAAATTGAAAAAGACCATGCTAAAAAATTGGAAGGAAAATTAGAATAAGAAAATAGGAATCTCATGACTGGGCAAGAGTAACTAGGTCAAGGCAATAAGGCTTTAACATTGGCCATTGGATTTAGTGGCTAGGAAGAGACAGAAGAAGACTTCACTAAAAAACACTTGGTTTCAGCTTTGAAGATACCTTTAACTTTAATATCATGGAGGTTTTGCCTACCTTTTCTTTGATGTACCTTATGGATTCTGTTCTAATGTTGAGGTTTTTAATCCAATGCTCTTCATTAATCATCAGGGAGATGCAGATCAAAACAACAATGAGAGATCATCTCACACAACAGAGACTGGCACACATCCAAAAGAATAGAATCAACCACACGTTCAAATTGGCATGGATTGTGGGGAGAAAGGGACTCTCCTTCATTGTTGGTGTGAATTATAACTGGTCTAGCCTTTTTGGAAAACAATCTGGATATTTCTCAAAAAACAGAAATTAGCTCCCATTTGACCCAGAAATACCACCCTGGGGGTCCAGAAACACCATCTGCACTCCTATGTTCTTGCAGCAATATTCATCATAGCCAGAATCTGGAAATAACCTGATAGCCCAAGAACAGAAGAATGGATAAAGAAATTATGGCACATCTAGACAATGGAATACTGTGTAGCTGTTAAGAAAAATGAAGTCATGAAATTTGCCTATATATGGATGGACATGGAGAATATCATGCTGAGTGAAATGAGTCATAAGGAGAGGGACAGTTAGAGAATGACTGCATTCATTTGTGGTGTATATATATATATGTGTATGTATATATATACATATATATGTATGTATGTGGACTGGAGTGATAGCACAGTGGGTAGGGCATTTGCCTTGCACGCGGCCAACCCGGTTCTCTGTCCCTCTCAGAGAACCCGGCAAGATACCGAAAGTATCTCACCCACACGGCACAGCCTGGCAAGCTACCTGTGGAATATTGGATATGCCAAAAACAGTAAAAACAAATCTCACAATGGAAATGTTACTGGTGCCCACTCGAGCAAATCAATGAACAATGGGAGTACAGTGATACAGTGATGTATATATGTATGTATGTATGTGTGTATGTATATGTGTATGTATAGTAGAAAACTAATATCCATGACCAGGGAAAATAGGTGTTAGGAAGACTGGTCAATGGTTGACTCTAGCCACAAGTGTGTGGGGGGTGGAGGGTAGTTAATTTGGAGAAGAGATCGGTATGACAATAATAGCTGAGAATGATCACGCTGGACAAAATCTGAGTGTTAAAAGTAGGTAAAGAGATATTCTTAATAACCCTCAGTACCAACATTGCAGATCACAATGCCCAAAAGGAGAGAGGAGGGAGGGAGAGAGAGAGAGAGAGAGAGAGAGAGAGAGAGAGAGAGAGAGAGAGAGAGAGAGAGAGAGAGAGAGAGAGAGAGGAAAAGTGCCTGCCATAGAGAAAGGCAGGGGATCGGAGTGGGAGTGATGGGAAGGAACCTGGGGACACTGGTACTGGGAAATGTACACTGGTGGAGAAATTGGTATTGGAATATTGTATGACTGAAATCCAATCATGAACAGCTTTGTTAGGGTCTATCATATAGTGATTCAGTGAAAAAAGTTTAAAAAAAAACACTTGGTTAACTGGCAAAGGAAAGCACAAGAAGGTAAAAACCCATGCGTGTAAAAGTTCTTTTCTGATGCTTCATTAGTGGAGGGAAGGAAGCTTAAGTTAAGATGGTAGAAATAGGGGCTGGAGCGATAGCACAGCAGGTAGGGCATTTGCCTTGCATGCAACTGACCCGGGTTCCATTTCCAGCATCCCATATGGTCCCCTGAGCACCGCCAGGAGTAATTCCTGAGCACAGAGCCAGGAGTAACCCCTGAGCATTGCTGGGTGTGACCCAGAAAGAAAAAAAATAGATGGTAGAAATATTTGCCAGTTTTGCTCATGAAAAAGAACCATGAAAGAGAGCAGCTGAAAAGAGTAAAGACGTGTTTTAGAAGCTATGTGATGTTATAGCTTTCTATCCAACGGGGGGGGGGGGGAAGGAAGATATCAGGGATGAGAAGTGTGGCTCATTTTGTTGAATTGGGAGCAATATGGAGAGATTTTTGCCCTCAGTAATATTCATAATTTTAGTGAAGTCATCAGTTCTTTTGGAAAAGTATAAAAAGGAAATGATAGAGAGGACATGATGTGAATTCAGTGATGGTCACAGAATCTATTCAGGTATGGTTTGATTCAACCATGACCAGTATCCTTTGTACATGCACAGGGAAAGAAAAATAGAATTTTCCAGAATTTAGGCAGGTGGATGGTATGAAAAGACAATAGGGTGAAAAGGTAAAGAATACTAGTTAGTGACTGATATGATATAGTATAAAATGCAAAAGTGTATGCTGTCAATGAAAGGAAATAAATGTATGTTAAGGGCTGCCTATGTGGCGATATCCAGTGGTAGAATGCTTGGTTTGATCCCAAAAGGTAAAAAAAAGGGAAAGTGAGGGGAAAAAAGACAGAAGAAAAGAGAAGGAAGGAAGGAAGGAAGGAAGGAAGGAAGGAAGGAAGGAAGGAAGGAAGGAAGGAAGGAAGGAAGGAAGGAAGGAAGGAAGGAAGGAAGGAAGGAGAAAAAAGAAGAGGAAATGAAAGAAAGGGGGAAAAGAAAAGATTTGAGCTGCTAATTCCTTAGGAAAGAAAAAAGCTGATACAAGGTTCTAAAGGAAGCCTTATCGGAGATGTATATTCTTGGTCATTCTGGTGTCAAGGGTTTTCTTCCGCATTTTCACTGCTATATTGGACAGCACTTCCTTCTCTCCTGATCTAATCATCCTGCAGTCTTAAAATGACCTCTGAAAACCTGACTAATAACCAACAAATGGCTCAGTATGAAAAACTTGTGAATGTCCGTTACTCCTACCCTATCCCATTTCACCCCTATTACTCAAAGCCTTTTATGATTCTGAAAATCAAGAACAATCAATGAAGATTATTGCAAAGAAGGAAAATGCATATTGGAAGTTCCATTTCTGAAATCTCTCTTGAAATGTTTCAAATGCCTGAGTTCTTTGTGCAATTCTGTTCCTCCACCGAAAGTCATCGGGTAGAAACAGCAATGGTTTAAGGACTGAGGAATCCCTGCTGAAACCTTCAAACTGAAAAATAGGAACTTATATTCAGTTTCATTCTAGCTTGAATTGTCTAATGATGAAGAAATTCTAGATGACATCACAGTGGCTGTGATCCTGCCATTCGTTACTTAAAGAGAGAAATCCCCTTTACATGTATACTGCTTCATATATTTTCTTCTATAGAAAAATTTTTGAGACTTTCTGTGAAAGAATTTTTCATGATATTGAAGGGATCTTTCCAGAATTTTAGTCAGAACTGTTAAAAGGGACTCCATTGACAGGATTCACAGTTCATAAATTTGTCTAATGAATAAGAATCCTTATGAAGAATTCTTATTAAGACTAATTTTTCCTCCAAGTTTGCTTTCCCCCATAATCTTTTCTTCCTTCCAAGTGCTCCTCTGAAAATATTTTGTTAAGGTTCCTTTGGGATTAGCAGAGCTATCAACCAAAACTGTATCACTGATCAAACACGGTTTTCAACATTAGTCTATATAGTGATTCATTTAAGTACTTTAAAATTTTTCCTGATATAATGAAGCAATTTTCTAAGTGCCAAAAAAGATTTGATCTTCAACTACCTCCACTTCAGTTAAGTCAAAACTCTAGACAGATAGGAACCAGATAATAGGAAAAATTGAGTAGGTGGTTAAGGAGACACAAATGATCTACTAATAGGAAACCTCTTACAGGAAGGTATATAATTATTTTTAAATTAATATATTATTATCATACTAATTAAACATTATTTCTCTTACATATTCACATTTGTGCAAAATATATTTATATCTTGGGAAAATGACACATTTCAGGATAGTTTATTATTATTACTAATAACTATCAAGAACAGATCTTTCAGTTATGAACTATGATCTATAAATAACTTAAATATATTGCCCCATTAATGCTCACAATTTTTATGAAGTTATTGGTAGTTGAATTTTAGGCATAGCACTGTAGCATTGTAGTCCTATTGTTCATCGATTTGCTCTAGAGGACACCAGTAACGTCTCCATTGTGAGGATTATTGTTACTGTTTTTGGCATATCGAATACGCCATGGGTAGCTTGCCAGGCTCCGCTGAGCGGGCAGGATACTCTTGGTAGCTTGCCAGGGTCTCCGAGAGTTTTAGGCATATAATATTTTAATACCAATCCTACCACCAGTGTCAATTTCCCTCCACCAGTGTTCCCATATTTTATCCCCCTCAGTACCCCCACCCAGTTCTCCTCCTACCCCCCTCCCCTGCTGTCACCTTAACAGGAACATTACAAGTTCCCATGGTTGCAGCTTAGATCTCACATTTTCAGTGTTGTGGTGTCTGTGTCTTTGATATATGGCTATACCATTCTGCCATATCACCAGAGTGATTGAAGCCCCATCTCTTCTTTATATTACTTCTTTTTCTCTTCTTCTATCTTCCCTTTTGATTTCTTTCCTTTTCCGTCCTCTCTAAACTCTGAGGTTAAGGAAGATGTAGCCATCCTCCCTTAAGTACATTACATTTCCTCATCCAGTTATTCTATATACCACAGATAAGTTAAATAATCTTATGTTTGTCTTCTTCTTGCTTACTTTACTCAACAAGGTATCTTCCAGTTTCAACCACATTACAACAATAACATGATTTCATCATTTCTTGTTAGTACCCTATAGTGTATATATACCACATCTTCATTATCCATTCATCTGTTGTTGGACACCTAGGTTGATTCTATATCTTAGAATTGTATTAAGTGCAACAGTGAATAAAGGTATACATACATCTTTTTGAATGAATGTTTTTTTAAGTCCTGGGTAGATGCCTTACTGTGAGATTGCTGGGTTATATGGCAGTTCAATTCTAAGTTTACAGAGAATGGCATACTGTTCTTCATAGGGGTTGAACCAGACAACATTCCCACAAGCAATGTATGAAAGTTTATTTTCCACCACATCCTGCCAACATAGGTTATTCCTACTATTTTTCATATGTGGGGGCTGAAGCAATAGGTAGGGAGTTTGCCTTGCATGTGGCCAATCCAAGTTTGATTACTCTGCCCCTCTTGGAGAGCCCAGCAAGCTACTGAGAGTATCCCACTTGCATGGTGGAGCCTGGCAAGCTACCTGTGGCATATTCAATATGCCAAAAACAGTAAAAACAAGTCTCACAATGGAGACATTACTGGTGCCTGCTCGAGCAAATTGATGAACAACGGTATGACAGTGCTACACTGCTATTTTTGATATGTGCCATTCTCACTGATCTGAGATGGTATCTCATTGTCATCTTGATTTGGATTTATCTAATGATAAGTGACGCTGAGCATTTCTTCATGTGTATACTGGCCATCTGCTTGTCTTCCTCTGAGAAGTGTCTGTTCATTTCCTCTCACCATTTTTTGATAGGTTTTCAAATTTTTTTACTGATATTTCTCACAATTTTTGTAGTTAAAGAAAATCAGATTTAGAAAAGAAGGGTGAAGGGAGAGTTAACTAGATTTTAACACAGACGGGAGAGTTAACTAGATTTTTCTCAGTCCACTTTTACTCTCTTACTCTTATTCCTGCTTATTAAAAAAAGACCCAAAAATTTCTTCACTAGTTCCTGAATTTGGGGTATGGTTTTAATAATGGGGAATTAAGAGGAAGAACAAACCCAGACCTAGTGTACATGCTATGGGAAGGGAATTGTAGTGAGTTCTAGATATTTGGGTTGACAAATTTTAGTGTATAAAGCACTTAATGAATCCAGAGTATTTTCCTGCGACTAGATTCTACCCAGAATCTGCACCTTGTACCTATCCAAGGTAATTTTGAAGAAAATAGTTCATCGACAGTTTATGGGAAACTTTTTCTAATCTATGAATTAGAGATAGAGACTATGTAAAGTCTGAGTGAAAGCCTTGATGAGCAAATGCATCCGTCATGGAACTTGCTCTCTTGACAGTGCATTTATAGAGAAAGAAAAAATCCAGACAGAGATCAAAAGAGGAACTGAAGGAAAACTCTCATCACAGACTCAGAAGTAAGAAATGAGAAAGGCCAAGTGGAAGAACTATAATATCAAAGCTCTGAATTGAGAAATTTATGTCAGTTACACACAATTAACATTGCATAGTAATTTGATATACCTAATTTATCTCTTTTCTGATTGACACTTATAAAGAAGGGATGAAGACAATTTGGGTGAAACATTTCATAGAAATTGCCACCATTATTCTTTTTAAAACTTTGATGAAGTTGCTTAGTAAATATTTACTGAATACCAACTTGTATTAGGGTCTATGGCAGAACTGGAATATGAATTTTAAATGATATATTTATCTCATCAATCAATTTATAACTCTAGGAGTAGAAAACATTGATGATAGATAACATTGAAATCTAACTGCTAGATTTTAAATTAAACACCATGTGATCCCATCAACGGCCAACATCCAGAGACTATAAAACCAAGCTCTCGGGAGAGAGCAACGTAGTCTCTTGCCCCCTCACCTGGCTGTCTTCACTGGGGCACCTCAGAGGGGACGGGCTGCTTTTACGTCCCCCCTCTGCCCCGAGCAAAGCCTCGACAGTTGAAGACCTCCAGAACCTGACCATGGCCATGTTCAGGGCCACTCTCCACACATTCAGACGAGCCTCACTCATGGGGGAGCTGGCGGAGGAACCAAGGTAGGTGTGCGGGACCCGGTGCTGAGATCTCCAAGGATGCTCCAAGGATCAGGACTGGGCCTCTTCCACTCAGATCCCCCATTCTCCAGTAGCTAGACAGTCACACCCAGAGACTGCCCCCGGCACTGTGTAATTCCATCAATGGCCAACATCCAGAGACTATAAAACTAAGCTCCTGGAAGCACGCAGCTGCATTGCGGCCACAAGACATTTAATAGCCTGGTTCTCCCTATTGGAGAATCTGACAAGTTACTGAGAGTCAGTTGCCCACTTGGGAGTGCCTGGCAAGCTCCCCCATGGCATATTCATATCCAAAATACAGTAACATATATATATATATATATATATATATATATATATATATATATATATACATACCTCTTGGAGAGCCCAGCAAGCTACCGAGAGTATCCTGCCTGCACAGCAGAGCCTGGCAAGCTACCCGTGACATATTTGATATGCCAAAAACAGTAACAATAGGTCTCATTCCCCTGACCCTGAAAGAGCCTCCAATCGTTGGGAAAGATGAGTAAGGAGAGGCTGCTAAAATCTTAGGGCTAAGTGTAATAGAGACGTTACTGGTTCCTGCTTGATTAAATCAACGAACAATGGGATAACAGTTATACAGTGACACAGTATGAAAAAGAGCTATACTGGGTCCCTCTAGGAGTCTTTGTGAAAACAGTCTGTGTGTGTGTGTGTGTGTGTGTGTGTGTGTGTATTAGTCTACTGAGACTTTTAAGTTATTTGTTACCTCTATAATATATCCTATCATTTACAATATAACTCAGTATAATAGTCCCTATTCTTTTAGAGGAAAAGTGTGTTTTTTTTCTAATTTCTTATTTTATCATTCTTTTTAAAGTTGGCTGGATTTGCTCCCCAAACAAATGTATCAAACTCTCTATGACACAGCTTCTTTAAATTTCCTTCCCCTTTCCACATCATAGTTTCCTTAGAGAAAGGAATTTATCATGACTCTTGCCACAAGGGGATTGATTTATTGTACTTACGACCTTTGTGACAATTTGTTACTGAAGATTTACCTTCTGAATATTTTGTGAGGGCATTCTGCTATCACAGGATAGTAATTTAAAACACAAAGGCCCGAAAAGCCAAACAACTACAGCAATCACTGATTGAGATTCAATTTACAGAATCTACCTAGACTCTCAGTTCTTCTCACTAACTCTTCCCTGCTAATTAACGCAGGTCAACTAGAATAATTGTAGAAGAAATTGTAGAAGAAACAAGAAAGCAAACACTATAAAAAAGTTTAGTAACTATACATTGCATATAGAATGCAGCCATTCTTATGATTCACCATAAAAATAATATATGCATGTGAATTAAGAATAAGTGATGACAAGGAAAGAAATATTGAAAAATTATAATTAAAAATACTGTAACAGCTGACAGATTAGTGGGTTAGAAAAATACAGCTACAGAAGACAGTTCTGAAAATAATGAAGCAACTGAGAATGAAGTTAATGAGATTGAGAAAATGAAAAAAGAATTTACAGTACTATCAGACATCAATATATAGTATATACATAATACTATGTGTATATACATATGTCTACAAACTGATGTAGTCATAGTAAATATCAGATTATAGAAGTACATTTAGCTTTCTTCTTTTTATCAAAACTCTGAAGGATTTAGTGTGTTTCACTCATCCAAAAGACAGGTCAAATGACAGTGTCTACCTTTTAGACACATCAATAATTCTCAAAGATCAAAATGATTTTCACCCACTTGTGGTTCCAAAGCAACTTCTAAGGTATAAATGAGATAAGGTAAAAGAAATATTAGAAAGCTCAATTATTAGTCAAGTGTTCCTCCCCAAACTATGGGGTTCTGAACATGGGGTAAAACTATGGGGTAAATCTTGATGACAACATGCCAACCATTTTATGTGTATTATCTCAAAGACCTAATTCTCTATAAATTGTGAAGTGTTAGTGGGCTGGTCATATTTTTAATAAATTTGAAAAGATAAATGGAAGCAATTTATGAAATGATCATGTAGGGAGAGAAATCTTCCTTAATTTATAGAAGGAAATACAAAACAAGATCTCCCTTAATTTGTTGAAGGAAATACAAACCAAAGTTTCAAGTAACTTTATGCAATATGTGCTTCATATACTACATAATCGTTTCACTTACTTCACATTATTTAATGAGAAGTTATTTTTTTATTCACTGCTATAGACAAGCCATACACATACATGAATGCTATACAATACAACAGAGATACTAGAGATAGTTGCTCAAGTTATTGCAAGAGCATTAACATAGGAGTTTTAACTCCTTAGTCACCAATGAGGATACCAAGATAAGTAAAAAATAATAAAACAAGCCATTTAGAAGAGTAAAAGTTATTTCAGGTCTAGAATACCACTCTATGTAGGCAGGATTCTTGTTCCAGGTCCTCTTTGACTTGGCGCAGGAGTAAGGATGAAAAACAGAATAGCATCTGGGGCCAGAGAGATACTTTAACAGGTAAAGCAATTGCTTGCATATAGCTAACCCAAGTTCGATCCTTGGCATTCCATACGGTCCCCTGAACACTACTAGGAGTGACTCTTGCGTGCAGAGCTAGGAGTAAGCCCTGAACATTGTCAGGTATGGCCCAATCAACTTATTACCAAAATAAACAAACAAACAAACACAATATCATCCAGAAAAGTTGCATGCCTGAGTATGAATCATGTTATAAATGACTGTGTAATCTTCTAGCCATTTCTAGAATTTATCCAAATGTAGGAAGAAACTCTAAACAACAAAGAGTAATAACATGGGCATGTTGGAATGTTAGACAACTTATTTCGACTTTCTAGTGAATCAAGTTTAGAGGGAGTTTTTCTGGCATTTATATTATATAGTTAAGATAAAGAAGACAGGTCTTAAGCCAATACTAAGGATAGCAAAAATATGAGTGAAATTAGTCAGAGGGAGTGAGACCAACACATAATGATCTTTTTCATATGCCAAGTATAAAAAAAACTTAATGAGAGAGTTAAAAATGCCCAAAGACAATGGAAACAAAGAACATGAGAGCTGGTATTCAGTAGGAAACATGCTACTTGAAGGTACTTGGGGATAGAACAGGGAGGGAGCAAGGACTACAGTGGAGGGAAATGTTCAACAAGCAAGTGGTGCTGGTGAAAGACAATAACATGCTATGTATGAAACCTTATTGGCAACAGTACTGTAAATCATGATGCAAAAACTTAAATATTGAAAAAGTGCCCCATATAGAGGCAGACTGGTAGGTGGGAGGAAAATGTGGCAGGGGACAGGAGTGGGGATTGGTGTCCAGCATATAGCTTGAGACAGCAAGAATTTGGTGGAGTCATAGAGTTAGATAAGTTTTGTGGAAGGAGGTTTAGGGTTGTCAAGGAGTAAGTTTGATTTTTTTGCATGTTTATTTAAAGATGGGCCAGACACATAATGCTATTTAGAGACAACCGCTGGACTAGAGCTGTTACCTAATGGATTCCATGGGACGCCAAAGGAATGCGTGGCCACCCACTTACAAGATGGTCAGACTTCTTCGATGATCAATGGGATGACAAGTGATGCAAGTGACAAGTGATTTTAAGAAATCTTGGTGACATAAATAAAGAATCTAAGTATATATTTATGATGTTGATATCTTTGAGAGAAAACTATACAAGATAGATCTGGGGATATAACTATTGACATAAAATTATACCATTGAAGTAGATGAAGTTGCTCTTACAGTACACAAAGAACAAAATAAATAAGAACCAATGACACAAATACGGGGCCATTATCAAAAGCTCAGTGAGGAAATGGAATGTTCAAAGTGAATGAGTGTAGTAAAGGAGTAGTATAGTATAGTAAGAAGAACCCAGAAGAAAATAGCACTACAGAAGCTAATGATGATTGTGGTCAATGGGCCTAGTGAAAAAAAACCAGGGCTCATTTCATCCATTGAATTTGTTAACCAAGAAGTAAATGGCAATTTATGCAGAGAAGTTTTTGTTAGTGTTACTCTACTGGGGACCATATGACCCACCATGGGCTCCCCGGAAATTTAATTTCTAAAATAATGGAAAATATCAACCAGTGCTACCTAATAGAAAAGGCAGAGCTATTTATTATTTCAACAGGATCTATTGTGAATAACTGAGATAATAAAAAGGGCTTAGCACCATATTTATTTATGACGTTTTGAGTGTTATTGTTTGATTAGTTCCCCATTTTTCCCAACCTTTCTCATGTTGCCTGGCCTGTCTCATCACTGCCACAATTAACACTCCACAAATACAGAAGCACATTCTTATGGTTAATCAAATATGTTGTACAAAAAGAAGCTCAAATTAGTCGTTCTTTGTTAAAAAAATAAATTAACCATTCTAGTCTGTCATTTCAGAAAACTCAGTATATGGAAGCCCCATAGCACAAAGATCAATAATTAATCCTCCCTTCCACCAATTTCATCACTAATTATCAAAGAAATGCAAGTCAAAATGACAATGAGATATCACCTCATATCAGCAAGCATGGTCTACTTCAAAAAGACCAAAATAAGAGGTGCTGGCAGGGATGTGGTGAGAAAGGAAATCTCATTCACTGATGGTGGGACTGATGGTTCAGCCTCTTAGGGAAGGGTTTAGTGGAAAATGGAACAAGAGTTGAGGGAGGGGCTTGAAACATGGTGAGGGATTGGTACAGAAGCATTGAAACCATAAAACAATTACGTGAGTGTTTTTCAGAGCTACTAACATCTTACTAAATGATAAATGTGAGCTCTTTTAGGGCACTGTGCAGATCCTTTGGGCTAAAGTTTCATATTTTATAGCTGTAAAATGCAATTTGTCACTGAATTTGCCTTGGTTGAGAAGCTAAGCCAAAGGATGAGCTCATTGATAAAGTCAGCTGTTAAGGGGACTGACATTAATGGGGGTGGACTGGGAAGGGACTGAAGTTCAGGAGGGTCAGGAATCCAAACTTCTCTTTTATTCTCTCTTGTGACTTAAGAAGGCTAAATTGAAGGAAAGGGTGTGAAAATGGGGGTAAATCTAGTGAATTTATCAGACTTAACAATCATAACTAAAATCTTTGTAAAAGATCAACTAATGGGAAATCAATTCTAGAACTATCTTGGGAGACTTTGTACATGGACAAAATTTATGTACTTTCATGAATGACAATGAAAGGTGAGGCATGGAAGGGGAAAGAAATCCAAATGACATCTGGGATGATCACTTGTTGGATCTGTTGGGAACTGAGTAAGGGTTTGAAGAGTCATTGTTTCAGTGAACTGAAGATCCAATGACCATCATCTGAAGTGAAAAGAAAGACAAAAAACCTTGCTCTACTAAATCAAATCATGAAGCATCCATCCTCGAAACACTTTTTAACAATTTGTTGCCTCCTCTTTAGAAGGAACAGTGGTGTAAAGGTCTAAGTGAGATGCCTTATATAAACCAAAAATGAAAAGCATTTGCCTTGCACGCAGCTGTGGTGATCATGTGCCTGATTTGATTACCTGGTGCCACATGTGGTTGCCCAGAGCACCATTAGAGGAGCACTACTGAACACAGAGCCAGAAATAGCCCCGGGTTGCCTGCTGGGTATGGCCCAGCATCTCTCTCCATCAGTGAAAAGAAGACCAGAACAAAAAAACTCAATGGAACAGATGGTGAAACAAAATGAATCTATATAGTCTATGGTCTAAACTTGAAATATTTGCGAGGAATTATTTCTTGCAACACTTAAACAAGCTGTCTTAAAGACAAGAAATTCAGGGGCCAGTGCAATCATACAGGGGATAGTGCATTTTGCCATGCATGTGACCCACCTGGATTTGATCCCTGGCATTCCATATGGTCCCCAAGCCTGCAAGAGTGATCCCTGAGCTCAAAGCCAGGAGTAAACCCTGAGCACTGCTGAGTGTGGCTCAAAAACAAAACAGAAAAAAAAAACCACAGTGACCTTATATAATTATTTTCTGATCTCAATCTCCACCACCACCACTCCCACCAAATTACAAAGTCATAGACACAGTGAAAGGATCTTACTCAACAGTGCAGCCCCAATCCTCATTTACATCCTAGTGCCTGGCACTTGAGAACTACTTGCTAATAATTGGAAGTAACACAGGGCCACGGGTGATGTGTCATGGATACTTTGGTGGTGGTGAGATAACTATACATCAAGCTCATAAACATCAGAACCACTTTAAATATACCTAAACTCTAATATCTTTAATTTTTTTAATATATTCATATATATTAAATATATAATATATATTATACATTCTGGGAGCTTGCTTTTAAGTCTCTGGATGTTGGCTGTTGGTGGGATTACACGGCTGTGGGTAGTTACTGGGTGTGACCGCCTAGGTACTGGAAAATGGGAAATCTGAGCGGAAGAGTCCCAGTCCCGATCCGAGCAGGCTTGGAGGTCTCAGCCCCAGGTCCCATACACCTGGGTTCCTCTGCTGGTACCTTCATGCATGAGGCTTGTCTGAACGTGTGGAGAGGAGCCTTGAGCATGGCTGTGGCTAAGGCTCTGGAGGTCTTCGGCTGTGGAAGCTCTGCTGGGGGAGGGGAGGGAAGCTGGAGCCCATCCCCTTCAAGAGGCCCTGGGGAAGACAGTCAGGCATGCAGGCCAGAGACTCTCTGCATTGCTCTCTTCCAGGAGCTTGCTTTTAAGTCCTTTCATTATATGGATTTTAAATATATTAAATATATTATATTTATTATATATTAATTAATACATATCAATCAATATATATTAATATATTAAGATATCTTAGAGCCTACTCTCCCTCTGGGAGAACCATCAGGCTACCGAGACTTCCCTGCCCACATGGGAGAGCCTCGCAAACTCCCCGGGGCATATTCATATGCCAAAACCAGTAACAATGCTGGGTTTCATTCCCCTGACCCTGAAAGAACCTCCAATGCGGCATCGCTGGGAAGGATGAATGAGGAGAGGCTTCTAAAATCTCAGGGCTAGGACGAATGGGTTACTGAGACCACTCGAGAAATTCGATGATCAATGGGATGATGATGATGATGATGATGATGATGATGGTGATGATGATGATGGTAATGATGATGATAATGAAAGGATGGATAAATGGATAACATATTACTCTAAGCAATATATTAAAATAAGAATAACAGTAAATAGCAGATACTATTTTTAATTACTCTGTTAAAAAGTAATTATTTTTTAAAAAGTAATCAACAAATTTCTAGTATTCCTTTAACCTTTTGGAATATTTGGCATGGGAGATTGCCTTTCATGTGTCTTCAGGTTCTGTTATTGTTGTTATAACCTGAGTTTGAAGCATAGGATATACAGGGAAGGTTGACCTCAAGGACTATGGCTTTTTACTCAAAATTTCTTTTGGTCTTTTATAAGATAGGCAAATTGAACTAAATGAATGGTTCTTTGTTTGAAGCAGAATGCTCATACTTTTGGGTCCATATTTGCTCTTTGCACAAAGATACTCCTTTTGGAAAACAATATGAGCATTCCTTAGAAAACTAGAGATTGAGCTTCCTTATGACATAGAAATACCACTTTGGGGAATATATCCCGAGAGTGCAAGAAAACACAGTAGAAATGACATCTGTACCTGTATGTTCATTGCAGCTCTGTTCACAATAGCCAGAATTTGGAAACAACCCAAGTGCCTGAGAACAGACAACTGGTTAAAGAAACATTGGTACATCTACACAATGGAATACTATGCAGCCAATAGGAAAGATAAAGTAATGAATTTGCTTATAAGTGGATGGTTATGCAGAGTATAATGCTGAGTGAAATGAGTCAGAAAGAGGGATAGACATAGAATAACTGCGCTCATTTGTGGAATATAGTAGCACTGTAGCACTGTTGTCCCTTTGTTCATCGATTTGCTCAAGCAGGCACCAGTAACATCTCCATTGTGAGACTTGTTCAAGCTATTTTTGGCATATGGGTAGCTTGCCAGGCTCTGCCATGCGGGCTGGATACTCTAAGTATTTTGCCAGGCTCTCTGAGAGGGACGGAGGAGTCAAACCTGGGTCAGCCGTATGCAAGACAAACATCCTACCCGCTGTGCTATCTATCACTCCAGCCCTGTGGGATATATAATAACAAAATATGAGACTGATACTCAAGGACAGTAGAGACAAGGGTCAAAAATATTGCTCCATTGTTGGAAGCCTGCCTCTTGAGCTGTGGGAGAAAGCAGCTGGGATAGAGAAGGGATCACTAAGTCAATGTTGATTGGAGGGATTTATCAGGATGGAAGATGTGTGCTGAAAGTAGATAAAGGACCAAACGTGATAGTCTCTCAGTATCTGTAATGCGAAGCATAATGTTCAAAAGTAGAGAGAGAGTAGCACTGTAGCACTGATATCCCGTTGTTCATCGATTTGCTCAACCGGGCACCAGTAACATCTCCATTGTGAGACTTGTAGTTACTGTTTTTGGCATATCGAATATGCCACGGGTAACTTGTCAGGCTCTGCCATGAGGACAAGATACTCTCAGTAGCTTCCTGGGCTCTCTGAGAGCAACAGAGGAATTGAACCCAGGTCGGCCATGTGCAAGGCAAACGCCCTACCTTCTGTGCTATCGTATGGAAAAAAATTGTCTGCCATACAGGCAGGGGAGGAGCGGGGAGGGGGTGACAGGAGGGATACTGGGGACATTGGTGGTGAAAAATGTGCACTGGTGGAGGAATAGGTGTTTAGTCATTGTATGACTGAAATTCAAACACAAAAGCTTTGTAAGTGTTGTTCAAGGTGATACAATAAAAGTAAACAAAATAAAGAAAGGTACTTAAAATTTTCTTCACTTTTTAAAGTCACTGACAAGTAGTCCAGTGATTTTGATAAATATTTTTTGTTAAAATGTATTTAATCATATTATTCGTTTTTTCATAAACGTAAAATCTAGGGTAAATTTTTTGTATTTCCCCACTTTTCTATTACTGACCCTTACCTCATCTTTAAAACTTGATAAAAAAATATGCCTAAGCTTTATTTTATCTTGTAGTTCTATGTAAGTCAGCCACATGAAATAAGAATCACCTGGGAGAATTAAAATCTAGATCCCTGGGGCCAGATCCATAGATTTAATATTAAAAGGAATCTCTAGTGTTTGAGAACATTTCTCTTTGGGCAAGTGATGAGTAGGAAAACAAGTTTAGGCAATAAGGTGAGGCTAGATGGTCTCAAGTTAAGATGTCATTTTACCTCTGCAGATTGATGCAAGTTATAATGGAGACATCACCGGAGTACGACAGCTAGCTCCCTTTCCAGTTCTCTTGCATCACAGTTGGCTCCATCCTCTGGGTGGTTTCAGGTTCTCTAACATGGTATATAGATACAGAAGGAGAAATCTGCCAAGATTTTAGTATCAGTAAAAAAAGAAAAGCAATATTAACTACTCCAAATGGGACTAGAACTGGGGTTGGCGAGACAGCACAGCGGGTAGGGCGTTTGCCTTGTATGCAGCCGATCTGGGTTTGATTCCCAGCATCCCATATGGTCCCCTTAGCACCGCCAGGAGTAATTCCTGAGTGCATGAACCAGGAGTAACCCCTGCGCATTGCTGGGTGTGACCCCAAAAGCAAAACTAACTAAATAAATAAAACAAAAAAATAAATGGGACTAGAACTGTATTTACATTTTTCAGTATTATCTTGAAAAAGGTTCTTTTTTCATCTCTCTGATGGAACAGAAGGAATTCCACAGACAAGGCAGCTGGAATCAACTGTAAACGATTTCCCTTGTCACTCTGAACATGTGAACTGAAAGAATGGAGGAAAGCTTGATCATACCAGGATTAGGAGGAGCATTTGTGTTCCTTTTCCTGTTTCTTTTTTGTAGGTCTAACAGTATCTCCAGAGGCCACCTGGAGGAAGGGTGGAAATTTGACTCACTCAATTCTGTTTAATTTAATTTGGCTTTACATACACATTTTATCTAAGGTATGGCACCAGGTGTGTGCTTAATTTCTGACCTCATCAGAACTAGTTTCTGTTCTTTGCTCATTCATCTTTAGCCTCGTCCTGGGGATGCATTTAATTCCCAGGTTTTGGTAAAAGCAATGTTGTTCAAGTGGCATTTATGCAGGATATTTTATGTGGACAGTACTGTCCTGTTCTGAAGGGGACATAAAAAGTGATAAGAACTTAGTCTAGAAGAGGACAACTTAGCAAAAGGCAGTTACAGACATAACCTGAGTCATGGTCATTACAATCAGGAAGCTAACAATGAAAGGGATTTATTTTAACAAGCAGGATTTGGAAAGACTTTTTGGAATTGAACCTGAAAAGCAACCTGAAGAAAGATAACTGGAGTTTCTCCTGATAGGAATTTTTCAGGCAAGCACTGGAAAATATAGATGCTGACTAGGATGACCAGAATTTAAGGGTCAGTTCACAACATAATACCATCTGAAACAGAATTAAATGAAGAATGAAAAAAAGACTCAAGACTCACTGTTTTCAGATGTTACCTATGATCTGTGACCAAGTCACTGTAAATAGGGCATCTTTTAGTATAGTAGGTAGGGCATTCTTGCACATTCATGATCCAGGTTTGAATCTGGCACCATATATGGCCTCCCAAGTCCCTCCAAAACTGATGACTGAGCACAGAGCCAGGACTGTACTCTGAGAACCACGATGTGAGTGAGTCCAAAATCCAAAAATAAATAGGGCATCTCTCACATTCTATCTAGATTACAATGTTTTGCAAATCAACTTTCAAAAGCCATGGTATCTTCCAAATCACAATAAATTAACAACAGAATATGGATAGCAAATTATGGCCCATGAGCATGAACTTGGATATTATACCCAGAATGTAGTGGGCTCTAAAATCCAACAGAATTTGAAGAATTTGAAGGGGAGAAAAACAATTTTTGTATTTCATGTCAGGCAGTTAACAAAGAAAGTCTCAAATATTTATGCATCTTACTTAGCAGAGCAAAAATAATTCTTAGAGCTTATAAGTCTCTGTCCTCATTGTAGGTCTATGTGCATGTTTTATTTGATAGTTTTTGTCATTTTGCAATTATGATGAAAATTTACAGGTATGTGTGTGTTTGTTATAACATATGAAAGTATATGCTATCCAAATATACAGGTATTGTATGTAGATACCATATATGTTTTCCCCACATTTTTAATGTATATAAAAGCACACCAAAATCTTTTAAGAAAAGATCCAAACTATCTTAAAGAGCAAGCAATAATACACTATATTAAATTTTCAGCTAACTGTAACATGGTTTTCCACTGGAATATAAATCTATACTTCTGTGTATTTTTTATCTGCCCAATGGATTGCTACAGCTCAATTTCTTGTATCACATTAGTTCCATGTCACAAGGGATTTTCTATCTTTTTCTAAGTCCAGGACAGGCAAAAAAATTTGCCTAAAGAACATGAAATTGCCAACAGTTATACATATTGATGTATCAAGGAGTTTGAGTAAAACTCATGAGAGCGAAGAAATTCAGAATTAAGGTTAAAATTCATTACTTAACTCGCCCAAGGTGCCCTGTGGGGATCTGAGAGTGAGGGTGGTCTCTTATTCCATATGTGCAGAAACTCTAGGCTGTAAGAGCAGACATGGGGAAGGAATTGTAGGCTTCACTTTGATTTAACAAAGTCATTTTGAACAAGTGTAAAGCTTCAGGTCAATGCTTTATGTTCAAAAAGTGAACATGCCTGCTCTTCCTCGTTTTCCTTCCTTCCTTCCTTCCTTCCTTCCTTCCTTCCTTCCTTCCTTCCTTCCTTCCTTCCTTCCTTCCTTCCTTCCTTCCTTCCTTCCTTCCTTCCTTCCTTCCTTCCTCCCTTCCTCCCTCCCTCCCTTCCACCATTCCTCGTTCCCTTCCTTCCTTCCTCCCTTCCTCCCTCCCTCCCTTCCACCATTCCTCGTTCCCTTCCTTCCTTCCTTCCTTCCTTCCTTCCTTCCTTCCTTCCTTCCTTCCTTCCTTCCTTCCTTCCTTCCTTCCTTCCTTCTTTCCTTCCTTCCTCCCTTCCACCCTTCTTCCTTCCCTTCCTCCTTCCCTTTTTCCTTCCTTCCTTCCTTCCTTCCTTCCTTCCTTCCTTCCTTCCTTCCTTCCTTCCTTCCTTCCTCCCTCCCTTCCTTCCTTCCTCATATCTTAAGCTTTTGATGTACCTCCTAAGAAAATTAATGAAGTTACCTTGAGTACTTAAACAAAACCCCTATGAATGTGATATTTCTTTTTACCTTCAGGTAAACCAAAAGTTATGTTAAATAAAAAAGAAAAAAACAACATATGCTGAATTATTTTTGCTAGTCTGAGGAGACTTTATACTGCACATTACAAGTTGATTGGCAAAATCTTAACCTCCTCTGACCTATAAAGATGAAAGGGGAAATCCTAGCCTTTTACCAAGAATGCTTTTCCTTACATAGTTTTCTTGGTTTTTAAGTGGTAGATGATTTCTTTTTCTGTTATTTGTCAAGGAAAATGCTCTGGTAGTAAAAGAGTAAATTGAAAAGAACTCAGGTAGAAAAGGCCTGAGTGCTGGGAATGTAATTTTACAAGACTCGTTTCCTTTACTCTGTGTTTTTCTCCTTGAAGGAGATAACTCGATTTTATACTTTACTGTCTTATTAACAGAATGCATTTTGGAACCCTGCCACCGCTAACAGTATCAGAAGGATTTAAGGCTGCTGAAATACACTTGAAGATTTAATTCTGCTGACTTCAGCTTGGATCTGGAGTAAAATCTAACCATAGATTAAGTGTTTAGCACTGTATATTGCAATTCGTGCTCCTGGTCATAAATACTCATGTCTATTTCAGTTTCAGACAGCTCTCCATAGGTTTCCCACTCAGTACAGTACACAATGCTTGCTTCCCAAATGAGGTTATTCTCTATAAGGCTACCCCTTCTATAACTCTTTTTATAGACTCCAGCTTCTGCTCTGTTGTGCAATTCATTATAAACTCCCTCATGCGCTTTGCGATAACAAACACTGGGTTACTGAGACGAGCCTTCTAGAGAGGGAAGCCTGTATTTCCTTCCAGACAATATTTAATCTCATAGCAGCACTGACTAATAAAAGCAAAGAGATCAATACCAAGCTGTATTGCTAAGATGAAAATTTACTAACATAGTCATTCATATCACATGAACATCTGGTTAAAGCTTCAGGGCTCCCTTACTTTCTTAGTTATGATTTTATGGGTCTCTACAGACTCCTTTTTAGGATTTTAGCAGGCATTTATAGCAGGCTGGGCATTTTAATCTTTTTAATGTGGTTATCTGATCTCCGCTTGGCTTTTTCACACTGACTGGTCATCTTCCCCACTTCTCGCTTATTGCACTTGAATCAAGTTATGATAAGCTCACACTGTAATAGCCCCTAGTCCTAAACGGGTCTAACTTCATGTAAGTGGCCTCCTGAGCTGCTATTTATGGTCATTTCTGTGAGACACTGTCTTTAAAATCTTGGCATTTAGTACCTTCTTCTTATCCCCGTAACTTGGAATATATAAGGACTATTATAAATCATACTGCTGCCCTGTGGTTATACTCTGCTAGAAGAGATTTTTGAGACTTGTGGGGCAAGTCAAAGAGTTCTCTTTTATGTTTCTAAGCCAGACAGACACCTTTGAGGCTTCCTGGATGACTTGGGGTTCCTGAGAGCCTTATACTCACACAAGATCCTCAATATGGTGGCTTTGTTTGGAATTGGTGGTTGAGTTTGCTGGTTTGCTAGGTATAAACCAGAATGTGACTTCTTCAGGAGATACACTGGTTTCAAAGTAGTAACTTGATAGAATACTTAAACTCACAAGATAATTCCACAAAACTCGAAGAAGTAACATAATAAATGTAAGTGTAGTCTTCAAGTCTTTTAACAGACCATGGTACTGGAGAGTGTGCAAGACTAACAATAATTACAGCACCTACAATGTGCAGGCAGCTAACCATACGTATATTAACATGTTTAATCTTTCATGTATCTGTGGAAAGTGTTGTCTGAATAAGGACTTATTTATTGAAACAAGTCATTATAAAATACCTGGCTGAGCACATAATACATTTATCATTTTTTGATTCCTTGGAATAGCCTAATCAAGTGAGAAAGTAGAGTCTTATATTAAATAGCATATTTCAATCAAAAAGTCAACAAGGGGGAGACAGAAGAACCTAGAACAGTGTGGAGGAATATTGCTGCTCTGGCCTTGGGTGTGGTTTAGCGCATGAATAAAACAGTAATATTGACACTAACATATCATGATGCCATATCACAAAATAAATTTTAAGATGTATAAGTACTTGTCAAATATTTTGAGTGAACAAAAATAAATTATGGTATCAGAAGGGAAAAAAAGACCCAGTAAATAGTAGGGTAGAATTCAAACCAGGATATCGTACTGGGCTGTCTCCACGGTGAACAGCATTATCTCAGTGGCTAAAGTACAATACATACATAAAAAGACACAAATTATTACTCAAAATCTTACAACATTCTCTGTTTCTTTTCAATAATTCCAGATGATCTAGTTCTGTTGAAATGAAGCGCCTGAGATGTGAGTTACCACAGATCTTCAGATAAAAGAACCAACACATCAATTCACTTAGTGACACATTCTTCAGAGGAGGAAATTGAATGCAGTTTTAACTTGATTACGCTGTTCTTTTTTTACTGGTGCAAACCAAAGTAGTCATACACAGATGTGTGCTCGCTCTTGCTCTCTCTCTCTCTCTCTCTTTCTCTCTCTCTCTCTCTCCTCTCTCTGTCTCTGTCTGTCTCTCTGTCTCTGTCTCAGTCTGTCTCTGTCTCTGTCTGTCTCTCTGTCTCTCTCTCTCCCCCCCTCCTCCTTCAAGGACACCTCCTTGTTCAGACTGTGAGCAGCCCCACCCCCATTCCATACAGGTCAAATAAAATGGAGACTGTTCACTGCAGATGGGGTGGCTTTGTCATGCAGCCGTTCTCAAAATTGGTTGCCTGGCACAGAAAATGATTTAAGTAAAACTGAAGTAATTTTCAAAACTGAAACTTAAGCTGTTTAGGAATATGAGCCAAACCATTTGTCTTGGACCCCCAACACTTTCTTGGCACCCATCAGCAGCTCAACTGTTCTTCGGTCACATTAATTAGCTCAATTGTCCTAGCAGGAAGGATGGTGGGAGGGCATAGGACTCCAGCAGCCCAACCTGGGGCCCACCTCCCTCCTTCAGACATTTCCTGGCCACTTTCTGAGGACTATTATGGGTCAGAAAATTGGGCTGGTAGCCTACCCCCTACCTGGAAGAAAAAAAAGTTTTCCCCCCAAATTTGAGCAAGCTTCATGTTCTGACAGAGTTCTAAGAAGAGCTAAGAGGGGACAGAAAACAGGAGTAGTCAAACGCAGGCACAAAAATAGCAGTACTCAGTCTGCGGAGAACATGTGGGAATGGGCTCCTCTGAGGTCTAACCCCACCCAACCCTCATCGTTGTCACCACCTAGGCAGTTGGGTGATGACATATTCCCTCGGAACAGCGCCCAGCCTCTCACAGCTGTGCCCAGAAGGCCGTCCACTCCAAGTCCTGGCAGCTGCTGAACCTTCCTTCAGTCTTGAGGTAATTTCTGTTCCAAAGAGAGAGACTAGGAGAGCATTTCTGAGGGTTTGATCTGACCACAGCTTCTGAAGATGGATCCACTCCTGTATACATATCACACAGAATTTACTTTTTCTCCAACAAATACATTGTTCCCATTCCTTTTGTGTTTGTAGAACTGAAGAAGCAGAACCAGCTGTGACAGTTTCTCTGAGGAGTTTTCTTTCAGGAGTGGAAGCATTCCACTCGGTCCTTCCCTCAAGACATACACTTTATCAATTTTTTTTTTTGTGATTTATGGGTCACACCCGGTGATGCTCAGGGGTTACTCCTGGCTCTGCAGTTAGAAATCACTCCTGGCAATGCTCAGGGGATCATATGGGATGCTGGGAATCGAACCCGGGTCGGCCGTGTGCAAGGCAAATGCCCTACCCGCTGTGCTATTGCTCCAGCCCCACACTTTGTCAATATTTTAAAGAAGTCCAGATTGAAAATGGCTGGAGAAGCTAAGTTCTGTTTCATGGGTGGGAGAATGAGGGTTGTGTTGAACAGAACATGCAGATAAATAAACACACACACACACACACACACACACACACACACACAGTTGCATCAGGTTTTGCTTTTAGCAACCAGAGTGTTGTCAGATCCTGATAATAAAGAAATAACCAGCCCAGAGTTTCAAGTGTCTTTCCCGTGGGGTTTTTTTTTTTTTTTTTTTTTGTCGTCTCAAGGGGGCAGAACACAAGTCTAGATTCCCAGTTGTGGCAAGGACATTTAATAGTGAGACTGGTTTTGGACAAGGAAAGTGACTTCTCTTAGCCTAAACTGTCTCACCTATAAAAATGAACTATGTGAAAGCTGACGTGAACTCTGAGGCTAGTCATGAAAAGACTAAGTGAAACAATGTAGGCAAAGATCTCAGCACAAAGTAAACACTTCCTCAGTGGGAGGGTTTCTTAATTAATAAGATTAGCATTCTATATTCACAGTAAGGATGATGCATATGCAAATGTCACATCTTTAGCCTGCTATAGGGATATTCTTGCTCTGGGGTCTCTCCAAGCGTGGGAGACAAAAAGACCCTGTTCTGAGAATCACTGAAATCTTTCCCAGACTGTTTGCTCTGAGGTGCCCTGTCAAAACATCTGGCGCCTTTGTCCCGAGGCTTTCCCTGTGCTATTAAAGCCAGTCTCCTCACTGGGCACTTCCTGTTGACCTAAACAGCTTTTATTATTCACCTTAACACTTCAAGATGATTAGAGCTGAAAGGAGAGGAACAAACATGAAGGTTGAGCTAGTTTATCTTTTCCAGCAGTTACTTGGATTCCAATTGCACTTAAAAAAATAATTCGTGTTGCGTGTTTTTTTGTTTTTTTAAGAATGAAGAAAGCATTGATTTTTTAAAAGTTCCACTCCCTGACTGAACACTAAAAATAGAATAAAAGCAAGTGCGTGCTTATCAAAATATGCGCAGTGGAGTAATGCAGACATTCCTTTATCTGGAATATTCTCCTGACCAACTCCAGTTTGTTTTCTTGCTCCGAAAGCAGAGGTTTGTGTGGAATTCAGAGTCCAACAGCAGATGTGTGCTGCTTCTTTCCCACAGACGAGCTCAGTGGTTCTCCTAAGACAAATGACTTGAAGTAAAACTCTGAGGAAAGAGTATGTCTGAAAGAGGAACCTGAGAAACGTCACAGGCTTTTAAATTTTATTTATTTATTTTTTTGGTCTCTGTGGACTATCCCGTGGATTAGACCACTGCTTATTACAAATTCAAATCCTATCTATATATTGTTCGTGGTTCCTTTGTGTCATCAGGAAATTAAAGTTTGCAGCTGGCCCCTTCATCTTGGCTAATCATGCGGACATAAAATCCTTAAAGGCCCTCAGAGTGGCCCTTGGGGGGGACCCACTCAACACTTCTCTTCAGCAGGACATTGTTCTTCAGCTGTGTTTTCATCCTCTGCCCTTTGGGCATTAAGCTCCTGCTGCTTTGAGCCCCAGCATCAGCCCGTCCTGCATCATTTTATCTCAGCCAGTCCATCACCCGCAGGAAGCCGCGTCCTCATGCTGAGCGGGACAATCAGTGCAAACTGTTTCATCAGGGTCCTCTCGACTGTCTCTTTCCGAACATCCCCACAGGTAACCAGCACTGAGCAGGGTCCCCCACTTCTGGGAAGTTGGCTTCCAGGCACACTTGCTTGGTGCCTAAAGATGGTAAATCTTGGCCGTGTTAGGGGAGGCTGGGGGTACATCAGGGTCACTGCCAATTTGCCAGCTCCTTGCAAATTGATGTGAGTCGCTAGCTAGGAAACTCTAAGTCTCCTCTCAGGGATCTTTTAATATCCGGCAGAGTTTACACCTGGTTTCTAAGATTCCCTGAATTAATTGAATTCTCATTAGAATACTTCCTGCCTTCCTTTTCCGTCCTTAGCTGTGTCTGACCCAAAGTTCACCACAGAGTGGCTGGTCAAACCAGATCAGCATCCCTGGTGTCTGTGATTTATTTCCCACATCACTGTGAGCTCTCCCCTTCCCTGGGGAACTCTGGTTCTGTCATTCTTAGAGGGGAATCAAGAAGCCTTCCACTTGCCTCTCATCTGGAAGTGCCATTTATTTCATTTTTGAAGTATTTTTTAAAATTTGTGCTGTTTTACACAGTTTCAAATCCAACAGTTCTTCATGTTCTCTTGTATATTTAGCAATATACATTTTTTTCTTTTCCAATGAGCCTATTTTCTTTTGTCTTATTACTGGTTTTAGATACTCTATTACCTTTAATACATTGGAAATCATAGATACATTTGTGTCATACAGTATCATAAACATTCGTCCACCAGGAGGCCAGAAAACGCTAGGCTCTTAAAAGTTTATTTCATACATATGTACTAGGCTTACACCATACATTTGTAACCATATCCGCCATACATCCATTTTAAGATATAGTCTTGCCTTATGTTTACCATCTGGGACAGTTCAGTGATGTAAACCACTTTACATATCTCCCACAAAGCTGTAACTATTTTATTATGTGGACCAGGCTAATTCATTCTTCTTAAAGAGATCTCATTTCATTTCTGATTTGCCTTGGGATTGTATTCCAATTACACCAGACACAGTCTCAGAGTGACATCACTCTGGCTTGAAAATGAAAGGAAGAATGTTTAGAGAAAAAAAATTATTGCGCCATATAATCATTAGAGTTGGGAGAAAGATCTGGAGGGAAAAACAAAGATAAACATTAGCGGTATTTTTTAGGAGGGGAGGGGGCATCATTTTTTTAAAACTTAGTCACCTTGAAGTCACAAAGTTATTCATGATTGGATTTCAGGCACACAATGTTTCAACTCTACACATACATATATATATTGCATAGTGCCATTGCATGTGTATATGTGTGTGTGAGCGCATATACACACAGATACATATATATGTATATGTATAATACATAGCCATGTTTGGAGCGATAGCACAGCAAGTAGGGCATTTGCCTTGCACGCAGCCTACCCGGGTTTGATTCCTCTGCCTCTCTCGGAGAGCCTGGCAAGCTACCAAGAGTATCCCGCCCGGATGGCAGAGCCTGGCAAGCTACCCATGGCATATTTGATAAGCCGAAAACAGTAACAAGTCTCACAGTGGAGACGTTACTGGTGCCTGCTTGAGCAAATAGATGAACAACGGGATGACAGTGCTACAGTGCTATATTACATAGCACCATTTCTGATAGGATTTTATACATAACATTTTACCACCTTTCAACACCACCTTTTCCTCCCAGTTGAATGCTTCCCTCATAGGCTTTGCCCCTACTACTACTCCACAGCCCCCTCAAGTGGCATGTTTCCTACTGCCACTTGAGGGCAGTTCTCATGTTCTTTGTTTCCATTGTCTTTTGGTATTTGTTGTCCTACCATTATGTTTCTTTCTATTCCACTTCTGAGAGAGGCCATTCTGTGTCAGTCTCTCCTTCTAACTTCACTCAGCATGAGACTCTCCAGGTCGTTAGATTTTCTTTTTGATTTAGTTAAAAAATAAGATGGACCCATTTTCCAACAATTAGCAAATAAGTAACTTCTTCTCTACCCCTAATAATTTCCCCACCACCCACAAACCTTGTACTATTGTCTTCTAGCAGAACACCTACGTGGTCTTAGGAACAAACTGATTTACATCTCTACATTCCCGTTTGAGGATAATGCCTAAGAGATTGTGTCTAACCTGGAATTCCATCCCATCCATGCCAAAGTGAAGGAGTGAATGAATGAGCAGACTAATGAACAAACAACTCTATCCAGGACTGACATATGAGTTTTTTTCTATACCAGGTGAGAGGCCAGGGAGAAGAGTATAGTTGCACGATCCATCTCTTCTTTAGCTCCACCTTTCCTGTGGTGTGGCGCCGTGACTGCTTTCCCAGCCCCAATTCCCTCACAGGCCCTCTCTCCATAGTATTCCTTCCTTGTAGCCTTCTGACCCCTATCTTCTCAAGACAGTTTATTCTGATTTATGAAACTAAAGTCAGTCTCTTGGGTTCGGTATCTTCCACAGTGCCTGTGTGTCTGCTTTGGTATCACAATATCATACGTAGAATGTGGAGTTAGAGGACTGGCTTCCTGATACAGGGAAGAGAAGAGAGTGAGGCAGACCTAGAGAGGGGACGCTTGGGAAAGTAGGACTGATCTGAGTTTGCTCACTGCCTTCCTGCTACTCATCAATTTGCTTCTCATCCCCAAGAGAAGCATGAGCAGTGGGAAGAAGGGTCAGAGATGTTCCTGTCATTGCTCCTATGGAGAGGGAATTACAACCTTACCAAACAGCTTTATCCTGCCCCTACCCCCATACTCCTAAAAGTTGCTGATAAAATATAAACTCACAATTAAAATATAAACTCTTTAAGACTGAGAACTTTAAGGATTTTTTTAAATGCAGACAAAAGACATAGCTGTTGATACAATTTTAGAGTTGAAATTGATTAGATTACAAAGCTCTAATATTAAGATCAAGAAGTATATAAAATCATTTTATGTGAAAATTGTTCTCATCAGGGGGTTATTAAGTTCTTGTCTAAGAATTTACTAAGCTATTGGTTGTTAGCTGAGCCTTCTGTGTTATTGGTTTTGTTTGTTGAGTTTATTTAACTTCTGTTTACTTTCCCATCTAATGTTGTGTGCTTCTACTGGAATTTCAATAATGAGGATTTAGTAGATATGATATGGCCATTGAGTCCAGACATTTCAGGATCTATAGTCTGGGTCAATGAGTTTATATGGTGGAGAATATGGGAGGTAGAAGTGGTTTCCAGGATTCCGGAAGTGATGAGGGGTGCAAGGAAGTTGCCCACCTTGTCTCAGCCTGGGCACCAGGGTACCTGAAATTATTCACAGCTTGACATCTCTGCATATAATATTAGTGAATTGGTGGAGTTGGGTCCATGGTGTGGCTGCAGTACTGGGGTGTGGGTGTGGCTACTGGAGCTTCAGCAGGAGGGTTTCTAGAATTTTCAGTCATGGGGGCTGATGTTTCCCCGAATTTTAGCTCCTTGGCTTGCATCTCAGAGACTTAATCATGAATCTGAGATTTTCTTTCTAATTCACTATTGTATCCCTGGATCTAGTCGAACGATTATCTCATAATAATTGATCAGGGGAAGGAAGGACGGGAGGTAGGAAAGGAGGAAGAAAAACATTTGTTCACCCAACTTTTGAGGTTCTATCAGTATTTTAGATTGAATAAAGTTGATAGGCAGTGATGGAAGTTCTTGAGCACATTGTTGGTAGTGAAGGTATGTTAACATTGTACATCAATACTACAAAAATTACCACTATGGTTGCCATGTTACCTAAACTGTCATTTTGGGGGGGAAAGGAAAATAATATAGAAAGGTAGTAAATTGAACTGATAGGGGAAAAAAAGGGAAAGTAGCAGTTCTTTCTAGCTGCACACACTAATACCTATGGAAGCATTATTTCTATGTTATAGATTCCAGGTTCGACAGAGAGAGTTGTTGCTCTCTCAAGCAAGTTTCCTAAAGGGAGAATGATGATCTTTAAAATTGAATTTTTGTTCATGTCTTCATTAATAGACTCTGTGGTAATGATGACTCTAAAGCTTTGGAGTAATAATTTGACTTATTTTTTATATCTATTCCTACTGAATGATCTTTAAATTATTTTACCGATATATTTTAAGTCCTCATTGAAGGTGAAACCCCTATGCTAGGAACTGGCACATACATGACAGAGCCCTCTCCAGAGATGTGAAGCCTATTGAAGAAGGTTGACAAGGACATAGGCAGCTATAATAAAGTACAATTAGTAGTTCAGTGGACTCAATATGGCAGGTCAGAAGGACCCAGTGTCTGGAGCTCAGGTTCAGGAGAAGGTAATATTTAAGATGGGATCTCACTGTCACTGTATCACTGTCATCCGTTGTTCATCAATTTATTTGAGCGGGCACCAGTAACATCTCTATTCCTCCCAGCTCTGAGATTTTAGCAGCTTCTCCTTACTCATCATTCCCAATGATTGGAGGTTCTTTCAGGGTCAGGGAAATGAAACCTATCATTACTGTTTTTGGCATATTGAATACAGCACGGGTAGCTTGCCAGGCTCTGCCCATGCGGGCGGGATACTCTCGGTAGCCTGCCGGGCTCTCTGAGAGGGGTGTGTGTGTGTGTGTATTTATTTATTTATATGGGATTTATTTATTTATTTATTTATTTAATTTATTTTATTGAATCACCATGTGGAAAGTTACAAAGTTCTCAGAGTTATGTCTCGGTTATACAATACTCAGACACCTGTCCCTTCACCCGTGCCCATATTCCACCACCAAAGACCCCAGTCTACCTCCCAACACTCGCCCCCCCACACCCGCCTGCGTAATTGATAAATTTCACTTCATTTTCTCTTTACCTTGATTACTTTCCATAATTCAACACAAAACTCACTATTGTTGGAATTTTCCCCCAAGAAAGACAGCCCTACTGCCAATGAAGCATTTGATAATTAGTTTTCTATTGCTGAGACTGGAGAGATATGAAATTCCACTGTCAAGTACATAGAATTTTTTTCCCCCTCCTTCCCGCGCCACCAAGTTCATGCCTGCTTAATAAACAGTCCTCATATTAAGGCTGACACCACACTGCCCGACGAGAAAAAGAGATATTTCCTGTCCTCGGCCAGCATGGGGCTATGGCTTAGTTCACAGTCTAGAGTCATGGCTGCAAGCAGTTTCTGCTTTTTTTTTCTTTTTTTTGGGGGGGGTCACACCCAGCGATGCTCAGGGGTTACTCCTGGCTTTGCACTCAGGAATTACTCCTGGTGGTGCTTGGGGGACCATATGGGATGCCGGGATCGAACCCAGGTCGGCCGCGTGCAAGGCAAATGCCCTACCCCTGCAAGCAGTTTCTGGAACCAACAGTAGTTCCTCCGGATTCTGGTTGATCTGCAGCAACGCGGCTGCACAAGAGTGTGTCCACCCAGGTCGAATCTCTGCAGAGCATGCTCTGGTATCAGCCCGAGACTCCCCAAATGTCCCGCTGTTCCAAGTACATAATATTTTTAAATTTTAATTCCCCCCCATTCCCCCGCCTCTAAGTTTGTGCCTGCTTCATAGACCTCATAATATGGTGGACACCACACTGTGTTTCTCCCAGAAAATGGAAAAGAACCGAGAAAGGAGGATATTTCCTCTCGTCGGCTGGCGTGGGGCTATGGCTTAGTTTACAGTCTAGAGAAATGTTTGCTACTTTGATTACCTTCTATATTTCAACAAAAAACTCAGTACCATTGTTTGGAGTTAACCCCCACAGTCAGACCTGTTAAAAAGGAACCCTTTCACATTGCTGACAATAAAGATATAATAGGTCACGCAGCCGCAATGGCGGCCACGCGGTGGTTTTTTTTTTTTTTTTTTTTTTTGTATGAAGTCCAAGGAAAATTCTGCCAGTATTTGCATCCCTGCAAGCTTTTAGTTTCCTTTTGTGGTGCTCATATGGAGAAGCCTGGAGAGAAAAACTCTGCCCCACTGGCGGCGAATGGGCCAGGGGCTCCCATCCCAGTCTGGAGGCCTCTCTGGGAGCTGCTCGTGTCCATAGTAGCTCAGTTGCCGCCGGGGTCGAGCTCATAGGGCAGCAGAAAAGACCGGGCCCGCGTGGCGCTGTGTTTAAATATCGGTAAAGGGCGGGACCGGCAAACCTGCCCTCTGGGATCACCTGGACGTCCCGCTGGTACCTGCATTCTGTGTTCTTAAACCAGCTGTTGCCTTGCTGCGCCCAATAAGGAAGATTTGAGAGAGAAAGCCCTGCCCTGCTGCTGGCGAATGGGCCAGGGGCTCCCATCCCAGTCTGGGGGCCTCTCCAGGAGCTCCTCGTGTCCATAGTAGCTCAGTTGCCGCCGGGGTCAAGCTCGTAGGGCAGCAGAGAAGTATTTATATGGGATTTAAAGGATGAAATGAATAACCCAGTGTAGAGGGAAAGGAATTTCAAGCACATGGAATGACACCGGTAATTGTCATTATAATCTAGAGGGTGGGAGTCAGGTAGGAGAAACACGTAAAGGCATGGAAACTAACACTGAGATGCACAGAGAGCGAGCTGGCCCTACCAAGGGGATGAGGGGGCTGGCATTTCTGTCCTCGTTTAGAAGAAAGCAACACAGCTGATCTAATCTCAGCTCAGAATCCCTGTGGTACCCACTGAAATGATAGAGCAAAACACTTCTCACTCCAAACAAATTGGTATAAGACCTCTTCAAACTGCAACTGGAGAGGCCTGCTGCCTGACAAACACAGGGCCAGATGGTGCAGACCTAGCCAGCATGCGTTCAGCATTGGTCACATGTGACAGTCTCTCCTTTTTAGGGCTCCTCATCGGAGACCCTGACCTTTCTGTTGTCCCCAGCTTTTCTTTACTTTCACCAAACCTTTCTTATCATCTCTCTTATTTTCTTTGATTTACACAGTATCTGTGGCACCGAGTTCTGCTTCCCAGCCAACATACATTCTCCACTTTCTTTCTTGCTTTCAACCTCTCTGTTGTTATTACTCACCTGTTTGGTGTTGGCCTGACCTTTGGGAAAACCAAGTACCTCCCAATTCTAAATGGGTAATTCACAAATGATCTAAATCCCTGTGGATCTATACCAACTAATGCAACCTCTCTGACTAAATATAGTAATAGGTATGTTGGGTTTTCTTAAGAAAGGTTGGAAGACAGAATTCCGTTTTCTTTTTCCAAATTGGTACTTATGTATAAAATCTGTAGGAATTGTATTGTGCCTATGAGTGAGAGTGGGTAAGGAAGTTTTAAAAAAAAGAATGAGGCCTTTGAAATATGAAGTTAACAGTTATTAGTTGAATAACCTTCCATGGAACCATCTTGTATCTAGATTTCTTGTTTTTAATTGGTTCACTTCTAAAGAGAGATCAAGATGGAAGCACAGTTTTTCTGACCAATGCTTCCATTTTGACAGAAAAAAACCCAAATGGCCAGAAAAAGATTGCTCTTTGGGCCCAGGGATAAGGAACTATAAAAAGAATGCTCTAATTTTGTGCTCAGATCATTAGGCCATGTCTACCAAGTCTATTCTTGTGGTGTATGGCTGCAGAGTTTGAGGTCTGGCCCTGCATGTTTTCTTGAACATTACCAGGAATAACCCTGATAGCCCCCAAGCACTTCTGGCCCTAAGCACTGCAACACCAGATCTGGGTCTGAATGGTCAAGCCTGCATTAGCAAGAGTGGCTCTGGGTTCCTTAGGACTGTTAGGTATGGGTATCCTAAGGAGAATATTTTTGTTTGTTTTAGATAGCTTATCATTCAGTATCTCTAATTGCTTAGAAATATTTATTTCCTTGGTCTTTTATCTGGCACTGAAGATAATACAGAGGTAGAACAGATAATTTCTTAGCCTTGTGAGCATTCATTGAAAATATCATTATTTTCTTTCTGAGTCTGAAAAGTTGAGACTTCATCCTAAAACGGAGATGGTTCTTGAAGTCAGTAAACAAATGAAGAAATTGACCTATTGGTAAGGTAATGGTGCAAAGTCTATTTTGTCTGAGCTAGAAGGCTGAGTGGGAAGACAATAAACCAAGGAGCCGAAGCCGATGTCCCAGTGGATTAGAGAGAAGTTTGGAAGCTGCCTTTCATGATAGGTTTGTCTGAAACTCTGAAAGAGGGACACTTGGGTTCTGTTTGGAAGTTTGGGGAGGAAAATGCTGTTTTAAGAATACCTGGAAAGAGATAGGTCCCAATCTCCATGAGATAAGCATAGATTGAGTGTAAATGAGTCCCCAAAAGACCATCATGATAGACTCCAAGTTTTAAGGTAAACAACTAAAAAACTTGTATTTGGAAACTGGGTCCCTTAGGACTTCTGATTGTCCTGCAACTCCATTCATGGGTGGATTGTATCCTAAAGCAAATCTGGGGGGTGTAGCGTAGGGGATGACTCACATTCCCTTCTTCTACAAGTTTGGAAGGCCTAAGTACTGGCAGAGCATTGCTTGAGGCCATTGAAGTCTCAAGATCACTCTAAACAAAAGAACTCTTTGAAAGTTGACACTACTTTCCTTTTGTCTGAATTTGTTCTAGATAATTCAGAAGCTTTTTACAGCCTTCTTGGATTGTCTACTGAGTATAAGAGATATCTACCTAGACCAAGATCTAAACAAAGGAAACATGCTATTTTAGCTTCAGGGCACTGTGAAACAATACATAACATCCTCTGTTTCCAAGATAATATTTTAATAGGGACTAGGTTGGATGAAAACAAACTCAAAGAGCCCCTTGAGAAGAAAAATAAGTTATGGAAGAGAAAACTGAATGTAGCTATAGAGAAGATGCAACACACATGGTAGGGTAGGAGTGGATGCCTGTGTTATTGCCTTCTATGAGTTCAAAGACTCCGGAGCCAAAATACCAAACCACTAACTAGTTTTGTGATCCGGACAAGGTCCCTAACATCTGTTTGTTTCATTTCCCTCACCTCAAACATGGAGTGATCTTTGTCTCTTAGATGTTCATAAATATTAACCAGGTTACTATAAGTCAGTCTCTGTTTCCTATTTGTCGGCCTTCTATTTTCTCATGCAAGCCTACATCAGAAGGGTGGGGAACAAAAGATACACCCCAGTTTCTGAGATCCACAATAATTTTGGTTTGGTATTGGAAGAGTTAAAAGTTGGAGGCATCAACCATGCTGGAAGTTATAGATACATAGATAGATAGATAGATAGATAGATAGATAGATAGATAGATAGATACATACATACATACATACATACATACATATAGATATATATTCCTTACCCCTAAGAGACTCAAAATATTTGTTGAATGGACCAAGATATTGTCCTGGTGGAACATGAGAAAAAAATGCTGAAAATATAACTAGGGAAGAGAAGTTATTTGATGTTCAGTCCTTGAAAGCAAGATAACTAGGTGTCTCTCTCAAACTTTAGAGTTGTTTTTTTATTAATTTGTGTAGGGTCTGTGGAGTGGTGATAGTACAGTAAAAGAGCAAGGACAAAAAAGCATAAGAAGGCTAAGGAGACAGGGCTGGAGCAACAGTACAGCAGGAAGGGCGTTTGCTGGGAACAGCTCTAGAATCTCCAGGAAGGAAGGAAGGAAGGAAGGAAGGAAGGAAGGAAGGAAGGAAGGAAGGAAGGAAGGAAGGAAGGAAGGAAGGAAGGAAGGAAGGAAGGAAGGAAGGAAGGAAGGAAGGAAGGAAGGAAGGAAGGAAGGAAGGAAGGAAGGAAGGAAGGAAGGAAGGAAGGGAAAGAAAGAAAGAAAGAAAGAAAGAAAGAAAGAAAGAAAGAAAGAAAGAAAGAAAGAAAGAAAGAAAGAAAGAAAGAAAGAAAGAAAGAAAGAAAGAAAGAGAGAGAGAGAGGGAGGGAGAGAGAGATGGAGACGGAGGGAGGGAGAGAGGGAGGGAGAGATGGAGAGGGAGGGAGAGAGATGGAAGGAGGGAGAAAGGAAGGGAGGAAGAGAGGAAGGAGGAAAGGAAGGAAGGGAGGCAGGGAGGAAGAAAGAAAGAAAGAAAGAAAGAAAGGAAGAAAGAAAGAAAGAAAGAAAGAAAGAAAGAAAGAAAGAAAGAAAGAAAGAAAGAAAGAAAGAAAGAAAGAAAGAAAGAAAGAAAGAAAGAGAGAGAGAGAGGGAGGGAGAGAGGAAGGGAGAAAGATGGAGAGGGAGGGAGAGATGGAGGGAGGGAGAAAAGAAGGGAGGAAGGGAGGGAGGAAGGAAGGAAGGAAGGGAGGAAGGAAGGAAGGAAGGAAGGAAGGAAGGAAGGAAGGAAGGAAGGAAGGAAGGAAGGAAGGAAGGAAGGAAGGAAGGAAGGAAGGAAGGAAGGAAGGAATACATTGATCACTTAGGATTCTGTCTTTCAGAAGCCCCCAGTACAGAAAGCAATCCAAGGTGAACAACAGCTGTCCTTGGGCACACAATCCCCTTACCCAAAGGCACTTCTATAAACTGATAGGAGCTTGATAAGGAAGACATCCACAATAGCTACCCCCACTTCAGACAGCACCGTGGTATTGGAAAGCCCTCCCACTACACGCTTACCATGGACCGTTTTAGTAGTATTACTGCTCTTGTCTTATTATTGTAATCCATTTACATTACATAGGTGCATATATTGAAGCGCAGTGCTTAACATCAAATGTTGAGCAAAATTTGGTAAGTGCATAATTTGGAGGCGGGGGGCTCCCATGGCCTTTCCTGTACAATTCCTATTGGAAAAAGAATTAGTAATAGACATTGCTTGCTTTTCTGGGCTTTCTAATATCATGTCAAAACATTGCACATGGTGCCGTCTCCTGCAGTGGGTCACAGTGAACGCTGAGCCTTGAGCTTGGCCCGCTTACTCTGTATGTCATTATCAGAACTTTGAGTGCCAGATTCCATATGCTGCTTACACTTAAGTTTTCAGTTTCAGTTTCCTCACCTCTATATGTTTTGCCAAGCATATGCTTGTCTTGCCTTCAGGGGAATATTAAAGTGTAATATGTAGAAAGCTACAATATCTAGAGTGTTGGCAACTCTACGTAGTGTCGAGAAAATTTACCCTATTACCTCAAAATTGTGGTTATTTTACACACTGTCAACACCAATGCTTGGATCCTAATGGATGCTTTTCTTCTTTCAAGCTGGGATAAACTCTCTCAAACTCTTACTGAGATACCATTTCTTATTTTCTTCTTCTTCTTCTTCTCTTTTTTTTTTTTTTGCTTCCCTCCTGTTGTCACTATTTGGTGCAGATACACAAATATATCTGATCATTTTAGGTCATTTTTAATTTCCTTCACCTGGTCCCCCACCCTCATCTTTACAGCCTCCACCTATTGTTTCCAAAAGGTGCCACACTTCAACAAGCCATGACAGATCTTGTTTGTTTTTGTTTGGGGGCCACACCCAGCAATGCCCAGGGGTTACTCCTGGATCTACACTCAGGAATTAATCCTGGTGGTGCTTTTAGAACCATTTGGGATGTCCAGAATCCATCCAGGTCAGCTGCATACAAGGCAAACACCCACCCTACCAGCCCCAGGACCGGCCTTCTTATACATTGCATTCCAAGGTAAGATGATTGAACCCAGCCTTACTTATGTGTCTCTTAACTTTTGCCCTTGGCATCCAGACAGCTCTTCAATTCTCACGATGCTTGCTGCTGAACTTCCTGTCTATATAAATGCGCTTGGGGAGTCTCTTGCTCCTCTAGCCTGCTTCTTCCTCCTCCCAGAGCTTCCCATTCCCTTTCCATGCCGAGCAATTATTCTTATTAATTATTCCAGCTAGCAGTAATTATCAGCAGTACATGCCCCAAGCCACATTAATAACAGAAATCTCTAGGACACTGAGGAATCAGCTGGGAGGCCCCATAGCCTTATGATTTGCCAGCCACTGCAAGTTATACTCTCTGCTACTTCCCATACCCCTCCCACTATGTCTCTGCTTTGCTCTTACCAGTCCCCAGTTGCTTAATTCTCTAGCCCTGTTTGGTAGTGTCATAAGGCAAGGGCAGCATAATCTGAAACTATGTGAATACAAGATCCATGTAACAATGGTCATATACGAGACATCTGAACCCTCATATAATTGAAAGGTGTCTTTAAGAAGACTTCAAATCTTGTTCCTAAACACTTTATTAGTCTTTTGGCCCTTATTTGCAATAGTTTCAACTTTATATGTGTCCTTACCCTTTGCTCATTTGCCATGATTGTCATTTGTAAATGGTTTAAAATCTCACTGGCAGGTCATTGGTAGATTTTAACAACGTAATACTCTTGTTAAAAAACACAATTTTGTTATCCTAAAATTTCACTATTAATGAAGTGTCATCTGTACCATGTGGATATTTTCTGAACACCAGTGAGCTGGCCTGATTCCTCACAATATTTTGGATAAAAAAGCAAATGACTAAAAACAGAAGTGATTCAGTTATTTCTACCCCAAATAACTAAATGAATGTGTGTGCCTGAGAAATAAGATGCTGTGTTTTGCTAACTAGCTCCCAACAACGATTTGGAAACCATCTGCCTATTGAAACCTTCTTTTTTTAGTACAAAACAACAAAGTTTGAGACACTTGAATATAGTGTCAATGCTGACTTACTACAATTGCAACCCATCAGCAAGTTTCCAGAGAGGTTGCAATGCAAGGTGCTAATTTGCAGATGCTATAAGCAATGATTTTATTACTAAACCACCACAGACCACATGTGGCAATGGTTAGAATCAGGTGGAAAATGGGTGGGGGGGAGGAATCAGCATTGTCAAAGCAGAGCTAATATAAATTTTTGCTAGGTGAACAACAAAAGAAATAATTTAATAAATTTTTGTTTTTCTTTATTCTTCTTTCTTAAGGAAGACATAGGTCAAGAAAGGGATATGTGAAGCTATTTGGAAAAGATAAAATTTAAAATGACACTATTTTATGTAAAGGTAGTCAAAGAATAGTAACATGAAGTGTACTTCATTCTGACCCCATGCCTACTGGCTAGAAATACTGATGCATAATTGTTGAGGCCAGTGGTAAAAATTCAGTCCTTTGCAAATTTATTTAATTTAAATAAGCTTCCCCAACATTGGGGGAATGTGTTCTCTCAGTGTGCTTCATTATTGTAGCTTACACCACAAAACTGGCTGTATTGAGAAAGATTGCACCATTATCAAATAATTAGGAATGCCTTAGCAGGTGCATACACTTACCTTAGTAATTAAACCCTTGTTAAAACACCAAAATCCAGAGACTTTAAATGGTTACAGCATCCCAAAGGAGGTAGCCCAGAAAGTGATTCTTTAAGGTAGTGTCATTTGGGAACAGAGATATTGAGCAGAGTCACTTTTCCTCTTGGGATGCTTACCAAGCACATCTGTGCACATCATGAATGCAATAAAAATTGCAATGACAACGTTAGACAAACACCCACTGCACAAGACACTGGATAGACCCAGCGCTGTCCTACTTGGAAGCAGATACTGTGTAACCGGGCTTTGGGCTGCCATTGTTTCTACCAGGGATCATGAGACAAAGAGAAAATAAAAATTAGAATATCTGCAATACTCAGTCTACTATCTTCAGGGAGAAAGGAATAACTGATACAAACTTCCCGCCAAATGTCTTCATAAAAAACAATTCTGGAATTTTTCATTGATAATTTAAAGGTTAGTTGCCTCCCACGCACCACCACCACCTCCATTGACTTTTGAGATTTAGGGCCAGAAAAATATGATAAGCAGCTACCAATAAGCCAATATTCGACAGTTTTCTCAAATTTTGCTGCCAGCAGCATTAGACTTATTTATATAATTACAAATTATGTCTGTTTACTGGGGTCTGGTTACCCATGCAAGAGCATGCCTTCCATATATAAACATAATTGTGATAAATCTGGGCTCGACAGCCATGGGGCATTCTGAAGATGATATCTAGGGGTTGCCATGACAACTCCCTAGAATTCCTGCTGCCTTTTCATGGTGGAGTTCCTAGGTAAAGCCTGGAAGGTATCTGAAATAAATCATCAAAAGGTAGGACAGCTGGAATTGGTCCATGGAAAAAATCCAAGTATGTGAGTCCATAAGTTCTGTGGTAAGGAGGTTGTCACTGAGGACAAATTTCCATAACTTTCTGGAATTTAGGTTGAATTTAGCTGAAGCAACAGGATCTTTATGGAGCTTAGTTTTCATGATGTTGAGCTCCTATGAACCTGATACCCAATGCCTCAACCACTAATGTACTCTTTTTGTTATTGGGACCAAACATCTTCCAATCCTGAGGTACATGGCACAAGAAAGAGCTCTATGGACCTAGTTTTGGCAGAGATGTTTTCAGGCCCATAGCTCACCCTATGTTGTAGGTCTTTATGGCAGAAATCTCTTTAGCATAGGAGACACATGACACCAGCAAAGGGGTAGAATGGTATGCTAGCTTGCTAATTCTGGTTGGGAGGATCATAGACTGGGTCCTCATTATACATTCATTTGCTCTGAGGCCTTGGAAAAGTTACTATAGTCATTTTCAGAGAGAAAGAGGCTTTAATACCCTGAGCTAAATTGCTAACTGCAAAAAATTAAATACAATTTTAAATGTAAAACACTAAACACAATGCATGTTATTTAATAAAGATACAGTAAATTTTCTTTTCTTTTATTTCTCTTCATAAAAATATAAAATGTGGCACTGGAGAAATAGCACTGAAAATAGGGTGCTTGCCTTGCACATGGCTGACCCAGGTTCAATCCCTGGCACCACATATGGTTCCCTGAGTATTCCAGGAGTGAGACCTTAGTGTAGAGCCAGGAGTAAGCCCTGAGCACAATTAAATTTGGCCCCCTAATAAACAAAATACATATATGTATTCACATATACATAATGTGATTTTTTTAAGGCAAGATAAATTGCATTGACTTTATTTGAGATTTTCTTTTTTTGGAGGGGGGTCACACATAGCAATGCACAGGGGTTACTCCTGGTTTTGCACTCAGGAATTACTCCTGGCAGTGCTTGGGGGACCATATGGGATGCTGAGAATCAAACCCCAGCCAGGGTTTGGCAATATGCAAGTCAAACGCCCTACCTGCTGTACTATCACTCCAGCCCCGTTATTTGACTTTAAAATCTGGTGATTATCCTGCATTTCACTGAGACTCAGTTACTTGAGTAGTGAGGAGAAGTGGCAGTTGTTCTCTCAGTGGTATCAGCAGACACATAGATGCCATGTGATATTTTACTGATAAATAGCAGAGAAGACCACAGTGTTGAGTGGTCTACATCTTTATGCTCTACATTTAGAAAGGAGATGCATATGCTCCTTTATTTTGCCTTGAAGTGAAGATAAGTTTTCACATATTGAAATTGTGTACTAACTCTAACTCGCAGCTGTAATCTGAGATTGGTTTTACATTCTTGCTCTGTTTTACCTTTAAGTGCATCTTATGTTTTCTTGGTTTGGGGACATGAAGTAATGGTTAAAATGAACTTCTGTCAATAAGCCTTTAGTCTTACAGTGGTCAGTTATGGGGGGAGAGGTAACATTCTCTAATTAAACCTTTCAGTGAGCCCCTGCCTCCGGATGTGAGCATCACATATACATTTAAGTAGCCCTCCTACTCCAAGCTGTGGTGCCATGGCTAGAGGGGCTGAAATGAAATAGTTCCCTTCACCCAGGGTAAATTAAGCTCTGATAAAACCCTAACCCAGTTAAGCTCTGCTTAAAAGTTATTTTCTCCTACATGAAGACCCTAGAAGAAAAGAATGATGCATTTAAAAATGGTTACTTTTCTTCTATTACTGCAAAGAAGTTTCAGGGGAGTTTGCTTTATTTTCATTGTAAGAACTGGTTCAACACCTGAGGTAGAATTAAAAAAAAAAAATGTGCAGGGGCTGGAGAGGTAGTACAGCGGGTAGGGCGTTTGCCTTGCATGAGGCTGACCCAGGTTCAATTCCCAGCATCCTATATGGTCCCCTGAGCACCGCCAGGAGTAATTCCTGAGTGCAGAGCCAGGAGGAAACCCTGTGCAACGCCAGGTGTGACCCCAAAAGAAAAAAAAAAGACAAAACAAAAAAAATGTGCAGGCTCCTTGGTGATTGTGAGCCCTGAAGTTTGGGGAACTCAAACTTGTCCACAATAAGCTTCCATTAACTGTGTCACAGTTCAAGCTTTCCTTTCACAGGACTGGGTCCCATAGAAGTTTTTTTTTTTCTTTTTGGGTCACACCCAGCAATGCACAGGGGTCACTCCTGGCGCATGCACTCAGGAATCACCCCTGGCGGTGCTCAGGGGACCATATGGGATGCTGGGATGTGAACCCAGGTCGGCCGCGTGCAAGGCAAACGCCCTACCCACTGTGCTATCACTCCAGCCCCCCCATAGAAGTTTTTCTAGGGACTTTCTGCTCCCTTGAATTGTGAACCTTTACATCATTCTTTTGTCTCTGTTTGGTTGGCGAAGGTTGGCCTTGTGACCTCTCTACTTTTAAATAATCTAAGAAACGTTCATTTTTCATGTTGTTCATGTGTTCCTCGTGACAATGCAGCTGTGATTTTTCAGGGTGTTTACAGGATGGGCCAGAAAACAAAAGTCACTAAAATTGAACTTTGAACATTAAATATACATTTTATCAAATTTAAACATCTCTAGTTGTCCAGAAATCAACTTTATAACCTTTAAAAATTGAAAATTCAGTTTAGTTTTATTTCGGTATTCATATTTGGTTGTCATGTCTCACTTTCCATCAAGTCAAAATAATCATTCTCCACCTCTACTTTTCTGCCCTGAGGACATTAAGACCTTTGAGTCCAGGTGAATTGTATGGTATCCTGGGCCAAAGCAACAGTAAGGCAGGATACTTACTCATAGCTGAACCCAGGATTCTAGTCCAGCACCACATGAGGTCTCCTTAGCCCAGCAGGAGTAATTCATTAGTATAATAAAGTACAGAATAAGTATAGAATAAGTTTACATGAGTATAGAATAAGCCCTGAGAACTGCTGGGTGTGGTCAAAAACAAACAAATAACAAACAGTCCAGATCCTAGATTTACTTGCTCGTATTTAGTCCCAGCTTAAGCATGTGGCAAAATTAAAATGTATAAGTGATACATTTCTGATCGCATCACATCAAGAAGCCATATACTATTTTGTCTTTGCTAAATTTGCTAACATTTAAAGAATTTTCCATTTTTAAAGGTTATAAAGTTAGTTTCTGAGAAACTAGGGGTTCATAGTTGACAAAATGTATACTTAATGTTTAAAGATCATTTTTAGTGACTTTTGTTTCCTAGCCCATCCTGTAAAGACCCTGAAAAATCACAACTATGTTCTAACAAGGAACACATGATACCTACTTGATACCTACAGCCTCTCCAGTTTAAAAATTTTCACTTTTGTAATTATTAGGTGTTCTGTGGTATACTTATATCTCTGTGAATATTCTGTTTCCCAGCAACCTTACAACCAGCGATTTTTTAAAATCCACTGGCAATTCTTACCTAAAATCACCATATATATTATTTATTATCTATTATTAATATATTACTATATATTATATATGATAATAAATGGTGTTTTCTTGTTCTATTACTCTATATTTATTGAAATAAAATAATAACTGCACCTTCCTTTTGCTCTCCCATCCCTTCATGTCTCAAAAAATTTATGGATTTTGTTTTATTTACCCATAATTTTTTCTTACTGTTTATATTGTGTCTAGTCCTCAAATATCCAGTGTAGTCCCATCAAGTCAGCTCCTGTGGCTTTCTATGTCCTTTTGACATCATCTCATTTGTCTTTGAGCATTTACTTGCTTTCTGGCACAGTAAAATGTACCAGGGTTCCCTTATAATTTCCCTTTTCCTGCTTGGAACCACTCAATGCTTGACATTTATTTAGAAATAAAGATTTCAAGCACAGATAATATCTTTTTTGGACATAGCCAATGGCAGTTTACCTACAACTCTGAGAAAAAGTCTTGTGCATTGGACCTAGAGGATGCCTCCCCACAAAGATTCATCCGTGTCTCTCTATTCTCACTGCTACCATCCATTCCTCCCTTTAGTGTGGTTTACACAAAAACCCCTCTACAGGAATCCTTGCCTGCAGCCCCTCAATCCTAAAATCTACTGGAACATGCTATTCATAACATAGTTAAGGTGGAGTGACCTTTGGGAGGAGGGTCAGTACTCATATCATTTTTTTCTACCCAGCCAACAAAATAAGGCCTTTATAAACTTCAGTTTCTTTATTTGAAAAGTGGAGGTGAGGCTACTCACCTCTCAAGGAGTGAGAATTAAAGACAAGCTGTATCTCTTGGTGACATCTTCAAACCTTCCCCAGCGTTTTAGTTTCTTCCGGAGAGCCCATCCATCCACAGTCATTGTAAGAAGAGGTACCATGCTTACAGTGATTCCAATGGATTTGAATTAACTAGACAATACTAGGCATAATGAGAAAATAGAGTGAGAGAGAAAGGAGAAGGAGAGGGAGGGATGGCAAGAAAATAGAAAGAGAAGTGAAGGAGAGGAGAAAAATAAGATGTCCATAAACAAAGTACAGAACTGATGGCAGATGACCAAAGATAAGTCCATAAAATAGTTATAAGTTGACACCATTTCTTCTCTGTTAAAAGACTTCCACTCTTTAATTATCCTCTGTCCAGTGTATCTAGCCATTTCTTTCATGTTATTGGAAATGCACACTGGTGAAGGGATGGGTGTTGTAACATTGTGTGACTGAAACCCATTCATGAACGACTTTGTAACTGTGTATCTCATGATGACTCAATTAAATAAATTAACAATAATAATAACAACAAAAACCAGAACTCTAAGCTTTAATTAAAACTTTTCTGTCATCCTCTAATCATAGGCTTGGTAAATTCATGTTCTAAACTACCTAAATCACCTCCAAAATTTGTCTGAATGCATGGCTCCTGCTTCTACATGGATTTTTGGCTGCTTGGAGATTTTGTTTTGTATTTTTGGTTGTTTTGGAGGGGACACCCAATTTTTCTTAGGACTTACTCCTGGCTGTGTCATCAAAGATCACTCCTGGCAGACTCAGGCACCAATGGGATGTGAGGAATCAAACTTGGGTGGGCCACATGCAAGGCAAACACCCTACCTGATGTCTTATTGCTCTCACCCTCCTATGTGATTTTGATCCAGGTCAGGCATTTACCACCTCTTCTTTCACTCTGGGTTCTCTACTTTGTCTCCCTTTCCACTTGGCTTGCTAGGCACTTTCGGATTGAAGCTGAGAATGTTTGTCTAATCGTACCTGCTCTACAGGTGTTAGCTTCAGAACATTCTTTAGTATGTCACAGAGTGCCACTGATGTCTATTGAAATGTTCCCAGAAACACATTTGCTTACCCCACGGCCCCCAAATCTTATCATTCATATTTTGTCATCTAGAGGTCATTACTACTATCATCACATAAACAACACCTCAGAAAAAGTTGTTTTCTCATATGTCCTTGATTATAAAAGCAATGTATTTCATTAGGAAACTCAGATGAGCAAAACAGAACAGGAAAACTCTCATGTTCTTATCTCCCAGATATGAACAAAACTGACACTTTCCCTATACTTAAATCTAGTTTCTATAAAAGTGGAAATATGCTCTATTGTCCTGTGACTTGTTTATTACTTAATTAATAAAATTTATCTCATTCACTGTTATGCCCTCATATTATACTTATGATAGCTACATAGAAGTATATTGAGTGGTAATGGTATGATCTAACCAATCCCCTATTGTTGGATGTC
The DNA here is from genome assembly GCF_027595985.1 of Sorex araneus. Taxonomy (NCBI): domain Eukaryota; kingdom Metazoa; phylum Chordata; class Mammalia; order Eulipotyphla; family Soricidae; genus Sorex; species Sorex araneus. Next base: position 336,590,459 of record NC_073303.1, on the reverse strand, counting down.
GACCTATTTATATAATTAAAAACAATATTCTGGTGATTATTATCCTTGAAATCACTTCAACATGAATTTTAATTTCCTTTCTATAAATAGAAAAGATGCATTTGTTAAATCAAAGATTTTGATACAGATTGCCCAGTGTTTCTCAGAAAGGCTCTAATGATAAATAAAGTTTTCCAATTTGGGGCAATAAAATGGGGGAAATATTTTATTTTGCACTCCTCTTCAGTGAGACTCACATTTCTTTTTATTTAGTAACTATGTATAATGTGCTTGTGAGGGGCTGAAACAATAGCACAGCAAGTAGGGCATTTGCCTTGCATGCAGCCAACCGGGGTTAGATTCCCAGCATCCCATATGGTCCCCTGATCACCATCAGGAGTGATTCCTGAGTGCAGAGCCAGGAGTAACCTCTGAGCATCACCAGGTATGACCCAAAAGCAAAAACAAGCAAACAAAAACCTAAAGTGCTTATGAATTTCCTTTTCATGATTATATTTCTTTTTTTAAAACCTCCTATCACTGCGGGGCACCATCAGGGTCCCCCCACTAGGAGATGGCAATGTTGGGGATCAAACTCAGCCTCCACCTGCAAAGACTGCTCCAGCTTGCTGAGCTATCTCCCTTGCCCTTCTCTTCCCATTTTTTTCTGTTCAAGTCTACCTTAAAAAGTAACCTGAGTGAGGCTGGAGTGATAGTACAGCAGGTAGGGCATTTGCCTTGTACACCTGAAACCTGGGTTTGATCTCAAGCATCCCATATGATCCCCTGAGCACTGACAGGAGTGATCCCTATGCTCAGAGCTAGGAGTAAGCCCTGAGCATCGCCGAATGTGGCCCAAAAAGAAAAAAAATGTAATCTGAAGGAGTTTATAAAGCCTTAATACTGTTTTATACTAAAATATTCTCCCCAATTATTATTTGTCTTCCAGTTTGGTTTTGTGTTTCTGTGTGGTGCTTGGGGGCAAGCAGCATAGTCAGTATATTCAAGAACCAAACTTCCAGGGCTTGAGTTGAAGCTCTAGAGCTAATAAGCAATGAAACCTTGGGAACAGTATTTAATCTCTCTAGGCCTTAGTTTCCTCACAGTTAAAATAAAAGTAATGAAAATGTTTATCTTATAGAATTGTTGAGAGAATTAAAATAGGTTAATATATAGGCAATCTCTTGACTGTATGTACATCAAGCACATTTAAGTGCTATTGTGAGCTAAGTTAAGTCAACAATGATTTTGCTCATGAGTCATCTTTTTCAGGAGATCATCCCTGAATCCCAAATTGAGAGGCTACTCACCTGTCCTTCCACAATCCAATTTAAAAGTGATATGTATACCTGGCAATCTTTCTCAATAGAAGGGAAGAAATGTGGTGGTTAGGATTATGTCTGGTTTACCACTGTACCCCCAATGCCCTTTATTGGCTCCTTTTGGTGGGTATTTTCAGAATATTTGTGAACCAAACTTCTCAGAACCATTTCTATGACACATCTCTCATGTTCCTCTGAATTTTCTCGTTGTGGACTTAGTTATTCAAACGGAGCATATATTTATTAGGAACAAGTAGTTACACTCTTGTCTTTATAAGAGAAACCTCAGAGTCTGAAATAATTGCTCACTAATTTCTGGTTTCCAATATAGAAACATGGGAAGAATAAAAGGGAAGACTAGATGGGGGTCAGGGGGGAGATGGGAGGGAAGCAAAGGAATAAATAGCAAGTGTCACATAAGCAAAAGTTAAATGCAGGCCCTTAAACCCTGTCTTGGAAGATATGTCTCTGGATATTGAATCCTGTCTAGTGATATCAGTGATCAAGCCCATCATTTAAAAGGAAATGAAAGTCAGATATCCTTACCCTAGTGAACTGTGAATATCCTGTAAGTCTCTGTGATTTTGGTCACCTGCACTATTCTCACGCATCATGTCTCTTGAGAACACTTTCCTAACTTCCTCGTGTAGGCCCTTTCTCACTGAACTGAAAAGGGTATTGAAGCTGAGAGTCTTGAATGGCTTATCTTTCAACTCTGCTGAAAGACTCCTGGTGTACTGTGATCCAGAGCATATATTACAGTTCACATCTAAAGCCGATTCCTGGCCAGAATTGAAACAGGTGTCAAACCAGACATCTGTGTTTCTTTTATTGGAAATATCAAGTTTATGTTCCACGTGGTTTTATAGTTATGACAGTCAAATTGACCAAAAGCTCATTTATCTTAAGTGATTATATTTTTACTCTTTAACTGTCCCCATAGCTGGAGCTTATACATATGATTGTAGCTTATTTACAGAACTCATTTATTTGCTTAACTTAATGTCATTTAGTACACATGTATTTTAGACTGAGGGCACTAGCAATGGCAACCTATCAATTTATTGGGATAAGATATCCCATCCTTTGATTCCTAAGACATGCATTGTAGAGTGACAAGTAAATTATGATCCGAATGTGTTTTTAAAAACATTTTGTTATGTTATAAATGCTGTTTAAACACAAATGAAACACATTAATTATTAAGAGCTAGAAATGGACAGACATGGAAATTTTTTATATAGAAGATGAAGCTGTGCAAAGTTTTGAGGAAACATTCAATCATTTGTCCTATAAATATATTCTGGCTTGAATAAAAACAGTGCATTTAGGCATAGGGTTATTTATTAGCAGTGAACAAGCCAAGGTTCTTAACAAATGTACTTGGTAATTAACATATCAAAGAAAATTATAGATGATATGATGAAGAGTGCAGAAAACAAGAGACCAAATAACTAATAGTCAGTTTGTGAATTAATTCAGTTGGACGTCAAATTCTAACTGAGCACATATATGCATGAATTAGTATTCCCATCCCTTAGGGATCTGACCTGTGGAGGTAATTAGAATAATGGAAAGAAGGGAGAGTGAAAAGAGCAAGGACTATGAAGGAAGACTTAGCATGGGTTGAAGGGGAAATTGTAGAGATGAAGGCCTGAATATAGGATACATGATAAATACAGCAGGAACAAGAGTGCTAGAAGAAGGGTAGCTGGCTTGATGGAGAAAAAGATGAATGCTGGGTCTAACACAAGACCTTTAGTAAATGGAAAATAAGTAGCTAAATAGATAAGTGGATGGATAGGTGGATGGGTAAGACCATGAATGAAAAGGTGGTAAAGGGCTAAAAAGTCAAGGAAATCAGACTTCTTTTCTCCCCAATCCCATCCTATCTTGTCTTTTTGGGTAGTAAAATAGTACAAAATTTTGTATTATTTTTTGATATTCTAGTTTCTGGCTGCTAAAATCTCAGTACTGAGTGTAGTAGAGACCTTACTGGTACCCGCTTGAGTAAATCAACGAACAACGGGACAACAGTGATACAGTGATACAGTTTCTGACTAAACTACTGGGAAATAATTTGTTGTTCCTTGGGAGCCTGGCGCTATCCCTGACCCCTGCTTTATAAATTCATAGTTGTTGATTTACATACTCTAACTGCCATTTCCCTCTATCAATCCCCATTTGGTTGTTCTTTTATGTCTCTGCCTCTGACTCTCCATTGACAAGTCCAGTGAAGCACTTGGTTTTCACCCATGATCTGTCACTGATTCTTTCCTCCTTCACTGACAAGTTTGTCTTCATATTCACTGATTTAATATCCCAGACACAGGGACCTAGCTGTCAAAACTAGGAAGCCAGATTCATCATACAACCTACAAGGTAGAAGGAACCCATTTAGAAACTGCCAGTACAAACAATCTGAAGAGCACAAGTTATTAGGTCAAGATGAACATCCAGTTCAGTAAAGATTCTAGCAGCCCCACATAATTGGTCCAAATTGTGGCTTATTAAACTTGCTTTTATCACAGAGACTCCTGCTAATGCCGCTATAGTTAAGGCTCTGTCAGTTTTTCCATTATAAGTTCATGTTTCAGAGGCTTATAACTGCCACAGAAATTCACTGCTGCCTGAAACTTGACACATTAGAGTGCTTACAGCCTTTGGTTATATTTTGAAAATAAGAATAAAATAAAAATGACGGGGCTATTTTGTAGAGATATGTGGCCTCAGTTTGTAGCCAATGAGGCTTCTGTAACAAGCAGACCTTAGCCAGACCATTGACTATATCATATCAGCTGACATGATAGATAGAAACACTTTAACATTTTCCTCATTGTCATTACCCTCCATCTTGTCAGTAATCTCCTTGTTAAAGAGCACTCGTTGACATGATGGACAATAATGGCCCCACTGCAGTTATCATTGCCCATCACAGAGTAGCCCAAGTTTCCCAAGTTCCTATATATTGTACATAAATTGCTGTATAAAAGGTTGTGGAAATGTTTTTGATAGAGCCAAGAGCCAATCAGATCTCTCCCCAATCAATTCTGGGGTTGGTAGAAGATCTGTGGGTGTCATATTGCTATCGTTTTTTTGGAATTTGAGTGTATATGGACCGTAATGAAGCCACTATTCTCTCTCTAGTACTTTGCCTGCAATTACGAGCAACTGCCAGTAGCTGATCTGTGGCTCTCTGGTTAGGGCTTTGCATCATTTATAAAAGGTTTCCCATAGGACAGTATAACAGAACAAATAATTAGGACATCTGTCACCCTTTAATATTTAACCTGAAATATTGATACACAGAATAAGCTGCAAATAAGTTGTCAACTAAGAAAAACATGGCACCCAAACTAAGATATTATCAATTGCTATTTAATTTAAGCCTTTCTTAGGAGGTAAGAATGCATCTACATGCGTGCCGAATGTAGACTAGAGACTGAACACAATGGCCACGCAACACTTTTATTGCAAACCACAACACCTAATCAGAGAGAGAACAAAAGGGAATACCCTGCCATAGTGGCAGTGTGGGGTGGGCGGAGACGGGACTGGGGAGGGTGGGAGGGATGCTGGGTTTACTGGTGGTAGAGAATGGGCACTGGTGAAGGGATGGGTTCTCAAACTTTGTATGGGGGAAACATGAGCACAGAAATGTATAAATCTGTAACTGTACCCTCACGGTGATTCACTAATTAAAAATAAATAAATTATAAAAAAAAACTTCAAAAAAATAAAAAGAATGCACCTACATATGCATTTCACGGTACAATAGTCAGAATGTGACTCTTAGATTAGATACTGGGGTTTAGGAATTTCCAAACAATCAAAATCTGCTAACTCTGTAACTCTGAGAATACTTTGAAGAACTATGAAGGTTTCTGGTCCTCTTCCCTGATCTCTAAAAGTAGAATGCTAGAACTGGAGAGAGAACTCAATGATGTGCATGCTCTTTGTGCAGGAGGTAAAGGTTTAATCTCTGATACTGCCAACACTACAAGTAGCAACACATCAGCACAGAGCTGTCAGTAGCCTCCCTGCACTGCCTGGAATGGTCCCAAACTAAATCAAATAAATGAATTCAATTAGAAAGGTAGTAATATCCCTCACAGGATAGTTATAAGGAATTAATAACTATAGATACATACATATATAAATCCTTTATTAAGATATAAAATAAGATGTATATATGACTGTGGAAATAATTCAAAGAACTGGAGTGCTTCTTTGCCTGTTGGTGCCCTAGGTTCAATTCTGGCACTGCATGACCCCCAAAACAAAAGTGACCCATAATGCTGAGCACAGACTAGTTCCTGAGTGCCACCAGCTATGGCCCCAAGAAAAGGATAAAAAATAAGAAGAAAAATATGTTAATGGTGGGGGCAGAGCGATAGTACAGAGGGTAGGGCAATTGCCCTGCATGCGGCCAACCCGGGTTCAATCCCTGCCATCTCATATGGTCCCCCAACCACCTCCAGGAGGAACCCCTGAGTGAAGAGCCAGGAGGAACCCCTAAGTATCGCCAGATCACTCTGTCACTGTCATCCCATTGTTGATCGATTTGCTCAAGCGGGCAGTAACGTTTCCATTCGTCCTAGCCCTGAGATTTTAGCAGTCTCTCTTTACTCGTCCTTCCCAATAGTGCCGCATTGGAGGCTCTTTCAGGGCCAGGGGAATGAAACCCATCATTGTTACTGGTTTTGGCATATTGAATATGCTACAAGAGCTTGGCGGGCTCTGACATGCGGGCAGGATACTCTCGGTAGCTTGCCAAGTTCTCTGAGAGGGAGAACTAGACTACAAAGAGGGCGAGCTATGCTTCCTGTAGCTTTGTGTTTTATAGTCTCTGGATCTTGGCCGTTGATGGGATTACATGGCGCAGGGTGCAGTTTGTGGATGTGACTGCCTAGTACTGGAAAATGGGGCATCTGGATGGAGATGCCTATTTCTGATCAGAGCAGACTTGAAGATCTTAGCCCCGGGTCCTGCACACCTGGGTTCTTCTACCCGTTCCTTTATGCGTGAGGCTCGACCTAATGTGTGGAGAGTGGTCTTGAGCATGGCTGTGACTGGGTTCCAGAGATCTTCGGCTGCCAGGGCTCTGCTGGAGGGGGGGGAAGAAAACACAATCTGCCCCCCTCTGAGGGGACCCGGTGAAGATAGCCAGGTGCAGGGGCAAGAGTATCACCAGATATGACACAAAAAAGCAAATATATACATATATAAATGGTTGATAGCATCTGTTTCAATTATTTTGATTTTGTTCTTTATCAATAAAATAATTAAGTATACATATATTTATATAAATTATATCTATGTGGTTATAAATTAACTCATGTAGCACCAAGCAAAAGTTTATGCAATTATAAAGCATACACAAAAATAGAACTGTTAAATGATTTGAATAAATAATATTTTAAAATATTTTTATTCTGTTGCTTTTGTTATGAAGAACATATTTTTGCTCTCAGGGAAAAATAATTGTACACTTAAATAACTTTTTATATTACTATGTTAAATTAATTCTATTGTGAAATACCTATGATGATAATTGTTCATTTTCTTTAGAATCTTTACCACAGTGATAAAATTAATTTGGAGTTCCATTTTTATTTTATTTTAATGACCATCACAGTTTAAAATATATTTTACTATAACGTGCAAAACCAAGTAAAAGATACAAATTTCTGGTTATGTTTATTAATATTTGCAAACTGTATGATTATGGAAAGATTTTTGTTTAAATTAAGGTAGCAAATGTTCATATTTTCTGAGTTATTTTTAAAAACAAATCAAAAGTACCGAGAATGTAGTTCAGTAGGGTACCTGCCTTATGTGAAACTCTGGTTTCAATTCCTGAAAATTCACGCACACTCACACACACAAACACACGCACACACACATACACACACAAACTTTTTGTAAAATAATCAGAAATCATTGTATTTTATTGAACAGATCTAAAAGACTGGGAAACTCTTCATCCAAATGATTTATAACTAGGTAACAAGATTTTTTTCTCAATTTATTTCTAGAATTAAAAAATTGCAATGTGCAACATTTTCAGTAAAAAATTGTATCATTTCATAATGATGAAACACTACTAATATATTTTAATGTTTTTTCCATATCAGAGATTCCTTTTTCAAGAAAACCATTTTCTCTCATGGTTGGATCATGTTTGTTTTCAAGGTTCAGATGAAGTATACTAATTTTTTTCAAGGAAAAGAGAGCTAGACACAACATTTATCACAGAAAGAAGAAACAGTAAATATGGGACATATATTTTGGTTTTAAAAATGTAATTAATTTAATCTAATATTTGTTGAGTTATGATGCACTTCCAGAAGATAATATAAAACACTGTGCAAGGCCTAAACATTTTCAGTTATTATTTAGCAACAAAATATTTCAGAAATTCTATTCTTTAGAGAACTCAGTCTGTAAAACCCCCAAGTTACATTGGTACATGTGAACTACATACTCTGATTAGTTAGAAAGTAAATCAACAAATAATGAGGTCAGGTAGTGGGTTTTCACTATTCAGAAATTTATTTAACACATGAATTGAGAAAGAGTCAATCTATATATTATATACCAGTCATGTTCATTTTTTCCACTGTCCTGATAAGAATAAGTATGAATAAAAGTTCAATATTTCCTTGCCATACTTCAGTGGATTGTTGTAGAAATATCTGGAATGTGCATATCCTACTGTGGGGGAAACTGGCTTGGTAGAGTTCAGACAAAATCAACAGTTAGTAATTTTCAGAAATCTTTCTTACCTTTGTATTGTACCTCTACCTTTATGCTAAGAATATTCTTAATCTGTCAGAGGTAATTGCACACTCCTAAGTGTTTGATGAGCATGGCACATTGTCCCTCCCAACCAACCCATATCCATGTCTACCTGCAACTTTCAAACATCTATCTTAAAGTCCATGCATGCCTGAACTTTACAGGCCTATACTGACAACCCAATAAACCTGATGAATTATGTAAAGGTTTACACCATGTCGGGGCTGGAGCTGTAGCATAGCAGGTAGGGCATTTGCCTTGCACACGACTGACCTGGGTTGGATTGCCAGCATCCCCAAGCAACGCCAGGTGTAACTAGGAGCAATTCCTGAGTGAATCAGCCAGGAGTAACCCCAGTGCATCTCTGAATGTGACCCAAAAAGCCAAAAAATAAAAATAAAAAAAGGTTTCCGCCATGTAAGGGCTGGATATTAAATTCCTTGCATGTGACTCGCTCCTTTCGTATTGTGTTTATCTCAGTAGATTATTAAATCTAAATAAAGGGTGTCCCGCTATTCCTACCTCTTCTTCTTTATATGTGCTCAGAAACAAATCTTCACTCCCTCTGACATTGACTGGAATAACATTAACTGGTTGAATTTTAACCTTTAATTCAATGATGATAGTTAACCAGCAGTTTAAAACAGAATCTTCAAGTTTTCCTAACCCAACAGAAATTGAGTGATTAAGTTTTGCTTAATTAATCTATAAGTTAAGGGCTTTGATCTCTGTTTTATTGGTTTTAATTTGTTTGGTGTTTTGTTTTGGTTGAACCACAACTGATGCTTGGGGCTTACTCCTGGCTTTGCACTCAGGGATCAGTCTTTTCAGGACTCAGGAAACCTCATGAGGTTCCAGAGACTGAATTTTGGTCTACCATATGCAAGGCAAGTGTCTTGCCCAGTGTACTATCTGTGATCCTCTAGACTTTTATCTATGAATCACATATCTGGCCCACAGGGGGTTGGGGTGTTTCAAAAATTCTGTTTCTGGAAGATTAAAACCCTGGCCAGTGAGAATTTCAAGCAAAGATATGTGTGTGTGAAAAAGGTGGGGGAGGCGCACTGAGATCATTGGTGGTGGAGAATGGGCACTGGTGGAGGGATGGGTATTGAGCATTGTATGACTGAAACATAACCATGAAAGTTTGTAAGTCTGTAACTGCACTTCACGGGGATCCATTACAAAAAATAAATAAAATAGATAAATTACAAAATAAATAAAAATTTAAAAACTTGTAAAAATAAGAGGATTACAGGCCAATATCCCTGATGAACAAAGATGCAAAGATCCTCAACAAAATACTAGCAAATATATTCCAACAACTCATCATGACCAAGTAGGAATTCATCCCAGGGATGCAAGGATAGTTTAACATTCATAGTCAATCAACATAATAAATATTTCATATCAATAAAATTAAAAATTAAAAACATGATCATATCAAAAGATGCAAGAAAGCATTTGATGTTCCAGCACTTATTCATGATAAAAAAATTCTCAAAAAAATAGAAGTTGACAGGTATGCGGCTTCTGTGACTGAAATCTCCAGGCTCTCACAGAGTTGGGAGTGGACGACCTCCCCCATTTCCCTGCCTCCTTGGGAGCCTGGTGGTCACGCCCACAAACTGCCTCCAATGCCATATAAACTCGTTAATAGCCATGATCCAGAGATTCATAAATAAACCTCAGAAGAGAGCAACAAGACACAAAGTTGTTTCCAGACCTCAAAGTCATCTCCAGCTGTATCATCCTATTTAAAATTTTAGAGTACCTGGAGCACATGGCCACATTCACAGCCACACGAAATTTCATACTCTACTCCATTGATGGTATCAAGAGTAGCAAGCCACATTTAATGGGGTTAAGGCAATCGATTTCAATAAAAAAAAATAAATATTAGCAAACAAGGCTCAATTTTAACCTCTTATACAAGGGCTTAATGGCTCCAGGTTGAGATACAACAATCTTCACACATTTTCCTCCAAGGAAACGTTTTTGGATAATTTTTAATGCATTATTCATAACAAATAATGCAAAATAAATTATCTAGGACCTGCTTTTTGGTCAGGCTTGGCTGATGGTAAAAAAAATGGAAATAATCGTGGTAGGAAGGTGTAATGGTGGTGGAATTGGTGTTGGAATATTGAACATAATCAATTATTGTGAACAACATTTTAAAAATAAAATAAAATTGGGGAAAAAGGTATGTGTGTGGTTTGGGAGGAGGATAGTTGGTTGGGGGGGCATGTGTAATATTTGGAGGATAGGATTTCTGATTAAAAGCTTTAATCAGAAAGTATAAGTTATAGGGTTTATAAAAAATGACATCTGAAAAGTCTTCCTAAAGCTTAAAGAAATTTTTTTTCTTCTTTGACTTACTCTTTGTTTTAGAATAATTTCCCACTCAACTAGCACTCACTGTGAAAGAAGAAATGTGTATAATAATTAGGCTTAACTGTTTCCTGGGACAGTGAGAATATGTATATCTGTGTGTGCATATGGATTTACTGGGTCATCACATCCCTGCAAAATTGTTCAGTGCTTCTGTATTCCTGTCTCGCTTCTCTATAATGCCCTCTAACTTTTCTACTTCCTATATTGAATGCCAGATAAGGTTTATCAAAAGTTCCCTTAAGGGCCATGCAGGCATGAGACCTAAGTTCAGTCTCTGGCACCACCTGCCCTGAATGCAATCTGGCAGCATTATTGTTTATGATCCGTGACAACATAACAAAAGTGTGCAATCTCTGGGGCACCACAACCATGTGTGTGACCAAAGCAAGCATCACAACCAAATGTGTGATGACCACTGATCATCATAATAACAAAGAGGAAAAGAAAGCGGGTGCAAAATTAAAGTTCCCTTTCAAAAGAAGAAAAACTAATAATCATCTCCTAATGCTTTTCAGCACCAAATTTCAGTGCTGCATTGTGCATTTTTTAATGAAAGGGCATGTGAGTCATCCTATATCAATACTTGTGTAAGCAGGTTAATTAGTTTTTAAATACTCTTTACCTTTTCAAATACAGGATTGTTCACAATCAATCAGACAACCATCTTCCTGGGGGTAGATTAAGACATCTGCTGGTGGAATGTAAAGATCTAGGTAACATTCGGCTTCTGAAATGCAAAGAAAGTCAGGCAAAAGCCTCACAAGTCAGACTATTGTCCAAGAGCAGATTGTCTAAATTCCCTTATCTCTGGATGTCAGGTGAGCCTGCTCTGGGGTGGTAAGAACGTATGACGTGGGAAAAGTTAAAAGCAAAGCTCCCCTATTTTCTAGCACGGGGTATTCTAAGAAGTGAGAGAAGAAAAGAAATGGGAAGGGAAAGGGCGACTTCACTGACATGGAGACACTTTCTATATACAAATGATTCGCAGCAAGAACTAAACTTTGCAACCGTATGGTACATAGAAAGAAGCAGCATTCTCATCTCTTGTGAGTAGTAAAAGTAGAGGTACATGTGCCAATGCCTTTGTGAATAAATGACCTTCAGAAAATGGCTCAGCAGCAAAAGCAATGACTGATTCTGGATAAGTATTTCTGACTGGCAAATTAAGACTCCCCTTAGTGGAACTAATGGATGCCAAATTTATTTTCAGTTTAATCCTATTTATAAATACTGATTCACTGAGATATCTCTTGATTGATACCAAAAGACTTGGGCGTAAGTTCTGCTGACATTCTTGAATCGCTTTGTTGCATATGTTTTTCAATGCATCTACATTACAGAACTCCTCATTCACACAGATGTTAAAGAAATATCTAAAATCATACTTGAGAGAGTTCATTAGCTACCACAGGACCTGCTAAGATTAAAGCCTATTTCTGAGGACAAGGACCTACCAAGAACCAAGAACAGGAGTGAATGGATGGCCATAGAGCCTGTCACTGTCACTATTTAGATTCCTAAGCCCTTAATGTTTTAGCATTAATTATTCATTAGAATTAGACATAGCCATGGAGTCTTTTTAATGAGCTTTAATGGCAAATAGCCAAAACATCAGGCCTCTCCTCTTGCACGTTACCTGAGGGGATTCACTCTAGCTCCTTCCTGTCCTCATCTGTAATGAAAATACTGTTAACCCTTAGTACCCCTAACAGGGTTGGTCAATGGCCTGTGATGCAATAAATGCTTCCCTAAGGGGAAAAGTGGAGAAGGGTTGAGATGCCTAAAAAATAGGAGAGAAATGGGAAAGAAATCACTTGGCCTGTGAAGAATGATAATTCAGGTCACAGTTGGAGCTGCTGCTATATAGTTCTCTTGAGAAGAAACTTCATAAAATTGAAGCCTGGCTATGAAGCCCGAGAAACACCATAAAGGTGATTTCTAATTAGAATTTTCCCCTTAAATTTAAAAATCATAATTCCCTTGGTAAAATTCATCGATTATTTACTATTCACTCTTGCAGCTTAGTAAAAATTTTTAGAAGCACATGGAAGTATAAAGAATAACCTATAAATGCTCACTGAATGAATGAATTGAAGAAATAAGAAACAGTTGCCTTTTGTATTATGTTATGGAAACCCATTGGTAATGAACACATTTTCCACTTTTTATGGCCTGTATCATATTCCAGGCTATCAATTATCATTGAAAACACATGTGCAGTATGTGTATACTCTGTCCTTTGTCTAACTCCCTATAAAAACATAGAAAGTGGCAAAGCACACTAACTTCTGTGGGCCTATCAGAACTCTATATAGAACATTTCCTATAAAGCACTATTTGCTTCCCCCAAGTTTAAATTAATCTGAATGCTTTTCCAAATAGTCAGATTACTTTCTGAAAATAACTCAGTCTATAGAGAGAACTAGATTGTTGAATGATTGTATTTGGCCAGGTTGAGTAACAGGGAGAAACACATATGGAGAAGGCCTGGCTGGAAGCTCTTTTCATATCTTGGTTTGACTGTAATCCTGGCAGAAAGTAAGTAACCAGAAGTTGCTGCTACAATTAACAAAGCAAAAAAAAAATGATGAGCGAGATAACAATTTTAAAATAACTCTAACTTTTCCAGGATCAGTATAGCATGCACAAATAGAACTTTGAATGCTACACAGAGTGCTAAAGAGATAGACCCTCTTCCAGTTGCCAGATGTCTGGCTATATAACTCTTTGGCACTTTATGCAACATAGAGGCAGATCTATGTATTGGATCTATAAACATTACAGTTACCATCTGACAACTGTTCAGTGGCCACGGTCCAGTTCCTAGTGGACAGGTGTTTGAATTACAAAAAAAAAAGCCAAAACACCCTCACAATTGGAGCTACTAATTGATATGCTTATTGGAAGATCTAGTATCAAGGCCAAAAATTGAACAGACATGAAGAGAAATGGTCCCCCTTCCCTCTAGTCACTCCTGTGTTGATTGAAGGGGATTTTTGTCTGGCTGTTGTGTGGCTGTGTGATGAGATGGTATTGGTTCCCTGCTTTGCTTTTGAGGCATGTCCCAAGTCCTTAAAACACTTTTAAAATATTAGAGAGTTCCTTTTCCCCCTACTTCATTGAGCTTCCACTGCTTGTGGGGTGGCTTGACTTACCTGCAAACTTGACAACACACAAAATTTAGGTTTTGTTTTTTTAGCCCAGAGCACAGATAAACTGAATCATTGTTAAAGCCCTAAGAACTTCGGCATAGAAGGAAGCTTTCGCCATGGAGACCTAGGAGGTTCTGAATATCCCTGTGCCTTCTGTGCCCCTTCACACCCCACAAAAAGAATGCTGGGCCTAATGGGCCATAGGTAATATCAGTGGGAATGCATGAATGTACCATGCATATAATGGTATTTGAGTACATTTGAATTTCTAAAACTGTTTGCCCTTACAGGAGGTTGGAAGGAATATGGAAGACTATTTACTTCAATCTACAATATGCTCTGCATTTACCAATCATGCTTAGAAGAACAAGGGACCCTGTCATTGTTAAATATGGGTTTTGTAAGTGCAAAATTTCTATTTTTAGTTATTTAATACATTTCTCCTTCACAAGTTTTTAAATCAGTGTGCCTCTGAATCACAGTCAATAACATATCTAATGCTGATAATAGCACTGGCATAAGAACACTTTTCACTTTGGTGGGGTTCCCGTTAGGTCCAACAATTTGAAGGTGATGGTAACAGTAGCAAATGAGGGAGAAAGCTCTCCCTATTAGCTCCTTTGTCCTATGAGTTAAATTGTTTCTGAAGTGAAGTTTGTATGAAGAGCTCTGGCAAAAAGAGACCTTTGATATAGGAATAAAGACAATATTAAAAGTAAAAGTATACTAAAATGGAATAATTTGTCATCAGCTTTTCATAAATCACATGGAGTGTTTTTTTATTCTTTTCTTTTTTTTTTGAAACGAGTCCTTTAAATTACTGACAATAGCAATGTTGGCTCTAAAAAGAAATTGCATCAGAGAATTATGTCTCAGTAATCTGGTAACATTTCTAAGTGCCTGACTGATGAGGGATGTATCTTTTTTGAACAGCAGTTAATAAACTGACCAGTCAATTCTGCCAAATTACCAATCCACATGGATTTTATACTTCACTGAATTGATGGAGAGCACAGCTGATTGCAACCAGTTAACCCTCTGGAAGCTGTGGTGTCAGTTGTGAGTGGAGACTGAACCAGAAAGACAGGCTGCGTACCTTTCCTGTTTATTTCATTGTGCTTCTCCAAGCTGATCATAGACTGAGGGTGGAAGAAAAAGCAGCTGCACAAGGTTCCTAGTCCTGAGAACTCATGGGGCCCAAGCAGCATGTCACTAGGGTAGTGTCAGGATTATACGCTGTAGATTTTTAGAATGTATATAGCAGATATGAATATGATACAGATGTTTTCCTCCCTGCCCCAAGCAGAGTCCCCAGAGCCAAAGACCTCTGGAACCCAGCCACAGCCATGCTCAAGGCCCCTTTCCACATGTTCAGACGAACCTTACACATGAAGGAACTGGCAGAAGAACCCAGAAGTGTGGGACCCTGGGCTGAGATCTCCTAGTCTGCTCAGATTGGGACTGGGCCTCTTCCACCCAGATCCCCCATTTTCCAGTAGCAAGGTGGTCACACCCACAAACTACCCCTGGTGCCACGTAATCCCATCGATAGCCAACATCCAGAGACAATAAAACCAAGTTCCCAGAAACGTGACATCTTATAGCCTAGTTCTCCCTCTTGGAGAACCTGGCAAGCTACTGCAAGTGTCCTGCCCCCATGGGAGAGCCTGGCAAGATCCCCGTGGCATATTCATATGCCAAAGCCAGTAACAATGATGGGTCTCATTCCCTTGACCCTAAAAAAGCCTCCAATGAGACACTGTTGGGAAGTACGACTAAAGAGACACTTCTAAAATATCAAGGCTAGGATGAATGGAGAGGTTACTGAGACTGCTCGAGAAAATCGATGATCAACGGAATGATGATGATGATGATGATGATGATGATGATGATGACAGATGTTTATATAGTTTTAATGTATGTGATGCACACACATGTATATATACATGGAGAATAGAATGAGCATCTTTCAGGAAAAATAATGGCATCCACAAGTCTCCTATTTAAAAACTGAAAATCAAATTGATGTATTGAGCCTCAGGTGTAAGTGTATTTTAAAATCTTTTTTCTATAGAAAATATCAAAATACACCAGTGGATAAAATAGTAATTAATAATAATAATAATAATATAATGACTCTCCCATGTAATCACTCCTCTCCAACACCCACATGTAGTAACTCACAGCCACTCCAGGTTATCCTATCACTGATCTTGCCCTCCCAGATTATTTTGAAGCAAATCTCAGACATTGTTTCATTTCACTTGAAAATATTTTGGTGCATACCTCTGAAAAAATGATCTAATTTTAAAACACAACCACAAAACCATAATTACATGTATGAACATTTAAAATAGCCCCTTAATATTATCTAATTTCCAATCAGGACTGGAGTGATAGCACAGCGGGTAGGGTGTTTGCCTTGCACGTGGCCGATCTGGGTTTGATTCTTCCATCCCTCTAGGAAAGCCCGGCAAGCTACCGAGAGTATCCTGCCCACACAGCAGAGCCTGGCAAGCTCCTTGTGGATATTCCATATGCCAAAAACAGTAACAACAAGTCTCACAATGGACGTTACTGGTGCCCACTCAAGCGAATCGATGAACAACAGGACAACAGTGCTACGACAGTGCTATAGTCCTACAATTTCCAATCAGCAGTCATATTTCCCCCAATGTTGAAATATTTGAAATATTTTGCTTCCTTGACTTGGAATTAACCGAAGGTTTATGTTGCAATGTTTAAATGTTTTTCATAGTTTGCAGGTTCTTAACCCATTTTTCCTTATCTTTCCTTAACAGTTTTAGTTGTTGAGAGAATTATGTGACTTATACTCTGAATTTTGGTACTATTATTTGACATGCATTTTCTGAAAGCTGATGGTAGTTAGCTCTGAGACTTCATCAGATTCGGGTTAGATTTTTCCAGCAATAGTACTTGTTGTACAATAGTACAACTCTCTGGTTGGTAGTGTGCATCTCCATGTGCTTGGTTCTCTCACTCTGTGATGTTAGCAGAAAACAATGGCACCCGGTAGGTCTTTTAAGATCAAATTCACCTAATTCATGAGAAGTTGTTGTGAAATAGTAATTCTCTCTTGTATCTTCCTCACTGAGTTGATGGAAGATTTCTGTCAAGAACATCTCCACATTAGCTGCTGGATTACAGGGAGATAAAGCTCACAGGAGGGACAGGAGTGATAGCATTCTCGATCCATTCTTTGTCTTTATATAGCACCTTTCAAAATAGTTGGTGCACCAGCTTCCTCCAGATGATGCTTAATGACTATTTTTCTAACATTATTAAATTCGGGATTTAAAATATATTATATATTTGTATACATGTGCTTGTTATCATTGCTCCTGTTGAAACTGTACCATTTTTGACCTGTGATCGCCTCTTCACACAGGCTGCTGATGCTCGTAATACATCCTCTGTTGACTTTCATAGTTCCACTGTCATATTGGATATCTTCTTCCTAGACTTTAATTCATTTATCCTGAAAATCTTGGCTCCTTCTGTGGTTACAAAGGTCTTAAAGAGAATGATTTTAAGCACTAAGGGATGCTCTTTGCTCTCAGGTTTATTGTTTTTTGCTTTTTGTCCTTTCTGTGAACAAAGTTAGGATGTTTTTACTGTATATGTAGCATTACATTTTCTATTATGAATACACATATACTAAAAACATAATGCACGCACAAAGAGAATAACATCCCATACCACAACTTCAATAGTTTTCAATTCACAGACACACAAATATTTAAATATACAAAATATATTGATATTAATACTAGTAGACTGCAATTCAATTTGGAACTACATGGTTCTTACTTCACGTGAAAATCACAATTGTTGGTGACTTTACTGTGATCAATTCCTTGCTTAATCATAAGCATGTGAAAAGACAGAATTAACATTGTCATCTAATTCCCCCCCACACTTTCCTTAGAAAAGAAATTTTAGCAATTCTTTTCTATTTAGTATATATCCTAAGAAAGATGTGCAATCAAATATCTTTTTAACATCATCTAGATATGTTTCTAGTAGGTGTGTACTATGTGTTTACACTACAGGTTGGGTATACACTTAGGGGCTTTGTTTCACAACTGTTCTTTTTCAAATTCCTCTGTCATAGAAATATTTATGTGATTCTGAAATCAATTCTGTATGATATATTCAAAGAATTCTAATTGCTCAGCCTAAACTTCCCATGTTTGTTGATCTTCTTAGAGGTAGCACTGTAGCACTGTCATCCCGTTGTTCATTGATTTGCTCGAGCGGGCACCAGTAATGTCTCCATTCTGAGACTTGTTACTGTTTTTGGCATATCAAATACACCACGGGTAGCTTGCCAGGCTCTGCCAGGCAGGTGGGATACTCTTGGTAGCTTGCTGGGCTCTCCAAGAGGGACAGAGGAATCGAACCTGGGTCGGCCTCATGCAAAGCAAACACCCTACCCGCTGTGCTATCGCTCCAGTTAGTTTTAAAGCAGATGTGCATATGTACAGGTATACAGAAATCTATGCCTAATGACACAAATTCATTTATCCCTTAAAATATGCTAAGCTACATTTTTATACTTATGTATAAGTTGATATGTTATAAATATATCGTTGATAAATGTATAATTGATAAACATGATGTAAATTGATATATTATTTACTTCTCTTTATTTTGTGCTTCCCACTTAACATTATATCATGGCACTAATTTCATGGTTGAACATGGATGTATCTCCATTACTTTTTAACAACTGTGTAATACTTTTTTGTGAAGTGTTTTTATGTTTATTTGCCTAATCACTTGCCCAAAAAATATACTGCCAGTTTTTGCTATTATCAATAATACTTCAATTATTAATATTTTGACCATCATAATGCTGTTGCCAATGTTGCATTAAGTCAAATTTCTCTGAATGGGTCACAGATATATGTGTAATCTCACTAAATATTTCCAAATTCGCTCTCCACAGTTTTATACTAATTTTCATTTCTTCTAGTAACATATAAGCGTGTTTGTTTCCCCATGACCTTACCAATAGGGTTGGTTATATGACTTTTGTACTTTTGCCAATCTCTTAGGGGAAAAAAACATCTGAGGGTAGCTTTATTTTGCATTTGTCATTAGTAAAACTGAGTTTCTCTGTTTAAGAGCCACTTGCCTTTCTTTTTATGTGTTCTTCTTATTCATATCTCTAACCCACTTTACAGTCACTGCCTTTCTACTCTATTTTTGGAAGCTCTTCATATGTTCTGAATATTGATAAAAATAACATTTTATTTGTAAATAAAGTACAAAATGTACTTCACACTGTCACTTGCCTTTTCCATCAACATGTTTTGTATGTATATGTACACAACTATTTTTACTTTATGAAAACAAATGCAGTTTTTTCCCCCTATTGATTCTGGATTATGAATCTTGGAAGGTTTTCTTCTTTTCCAGGTTATAGTGGGATTTGCTTGTGTTTTCTTTTTGTTCTTTGTGACTTGATTACTTGGCATTTCAATCTCTATTCATTTGGAATGTATCCTGGCATATCGGTGAGGAATGGATCTAATTTCATCTTTTTCCATATGGCTCTTCAGTTATCCCATTATTGCTTCTTAAATAGTCCATCTTTTCCCCTATGATTTGAATGCAATATTTTTGTACTCTATAACCTAACTATATTTATTTACTTTAAATTTTCACATGTGAGTGAAGTTGTTTCCAGATTTCTCCATCCTGTCCCATTACCATTGCCAATATAAAAATGTTTTAATTACATATTTAATTATGTATCCATTTTTATATCTGATAAGCTAAGCTCCATTCTCATTACTCATATTTTTCATGTTTATTCCTTGTTATTCTTGCTTGTCTGTGTGTTCTTTCAAATGAATCTAATAAATAAGTTCTCTATGCCCCGTGTAAAGATCTGGTGTTATTTTTATAATGCTTTAAATTTATTTATGAGGAAGAACTAATTATTTTATTAAGTCTTCTTCTGGAACTATAGGGTATAAATTTCACTTGTTCAAATTTATTGTCTTTTAAGAAGTGCATTGTTTATTTTGTATTAATTTATTTTTTATATAACATGGCTGATAATAGGTTAATGCTTTTGATACAAAAAGTCGCTGTTCTATCACCACCACCAAAATGCCAACAACCCTTTACTGCTATCCTTAGTCCCTTCTAGTCTGGCTCCTTCTTGCCTTCACACCACCTTCCCCTTCCTACTTGTTAATCTCAGTTCTGTACTCAGTGCCCAAGTGTTTGTTTTTCTTGCACACTGAACGTTCCCTTGCTCGGTTCCTTTATATCCTTCATATAAATGATATCACCTGGCATTTGTCCTTCCCCATATGACTAATTTCACTTAACATTGCATACTCTAGTTCCATCCAATTTGTAGCAAATGTCAAGATTACATCTTTTTTTATAGCTGAGTTGTATTTCATTGTACATGTGTATCGAAATTACTTTATGAGCTCATTTGCCATTGGGGATCTGGATCATTTGCAGATATTGGCTATTGTAGTAGACTGCAATGAATATAGATGTGTGTGTGTCTTTTGGAGTTTTTGTGTATTTGGGATAGATGCTAAAAAAGAAGAGCTGCTGGCTCACATGTAGTTTCAGTTTTAATTCTCCTTTTTGGAGTCTTTGGGCCATACAGAGTTGCTCGGGGGTTACTCCTGACTCTACACTCAGGAACTACTCCTGGCAATGCTCACAATACTCAGAGGATCATATGGGATACCAAGGATTAATCCAGGAAGGCATATTAAGCAAGTGCCCTACCCTCTATACTATCATCCAGCCCCTCTATTTTTAATTTTTAAGAACATCTCTAGTTGTTCATAGTGGCTAAATCAGATAATAGTTCCACCAACAGTGGGTGGGGTTTACTCTTTCACTGTGTCTCAGCCAACACTGGTGTTTCCAGACTTTTTGAATATTCCCACTGGTATAAGGCGATATCTCATTATCATCTTGATTTACATTTTTCTGAAAGTTAATGATAATGAATTTCTCTGATAGTCACTTTTTTATATGTCTACTATCTATATATTTTTATTGAGAAAGTGCCTGCTAAGCTCAGCTTTGTTCCCCATTTTTTGGTAAGGCTGTGATTCTGTAGCTGTTAAGTTTTGTGAGTGCTTTATTTGTCTTTTAATTATCTTTAATATTATCCCTTTATCAGATGTATGATGTGTAAATATTTACCTTTAGTAAATTATCATTACATTCTTTTTTTTTTTTGGTTCTTTTTGGTCACATCCGGCGATGCACAGGGGTTACTCCTGGCTCTTCACTCAGGAATTACCCCTGGCGGTGCTCAGGGGACCATATGGGATGCTGGGATTAGAACCCGGGTCGGCCGCGTGCAAGGCAAACGCCCTACCCGCTGTGCTATCGCGCCAGCCCCAATTATCATTACATTCTACCCATAGTTTCTAATGTAGAAAACTTTTAGTTTAATGTGTACTCATTGGTTTATTTTTCAGTTTTCTTTGACAATGGAGTTGAATCACCAGAGACTCTGCGATTGATATTCTAAAGAGTTTAAGACTCCCCACGTCCCACCGCCCCAGCTTTCCCGTCCGTCCGGCTCCCTCCAACCCGGACTTTTCCCAGGTAATCAGGAGACCCCCAGCCACGCCTCCCGAGTGCGCCCCTGGTTCCCACGCGGCCGCCGGGACTTGGGACCCTTGCCGCCGCCACTCCCCGCGTCCCACCGCCCCAGCTTTCCCGTCCGTCCGGCTCTCTCCAACCCGGCCGTTTCCCAGGGGACCCACGGCCCAGGAGCCCCTGCTAGGAAGAAACGGGGGCGTGGCCTAAAGGGGCGTGGCCTAAAGGGGCGTGGCCTCCTGCCAGAGCGGCGGCCGCTAATGCGGCCGCATATATTACTTCCTACCTTAGCACATTAGGTATAGTCTTCTTGCTTTGAAAATCGCTTTAACACATCTCATACACTTATGCGAACTAGCCTATCAGCTCTAAGTTTAGAAAAATTATCAGTGAATAAGAGAAGCTTAGCAAAGCTTTTGTAAAGACAACTTAGCCTT
This sequence comes from Sorex araneus, assembly GCF_027595985.1. Classification (NCBI taxonomy): domain Eukaryota; kingdom Metazoa; phylum Chordata; class Mammalia; order Eulipotyphla; family Soricidae; genus Sorex; species Sorex araneus. The sequence continues at coordinate 336,568,751 of NC_073303.1, read as the reverse complement.
AAATCTTCATTAAAGCCCCAACATCAATCAGAAAGAAAAGGCTGAGTGTAAGGAAGACTTCTAGAATAGGAATAAAGCTGCCATCAGCAATAGCACAAACAGAGCCCCTCCTTCTCTCAGCAAGAGGTAGTAGGAATAAACACCTACAAACTTCCAATCCTATACTTCCATAACAATATGAAGAAGCAGCGAAAATCCCCTCCAGGAAGAGAGGGAGAAGAAAAGATACTAGAAACCTCAAAAGAGGCTCCCAACATCTACGACCTCTCAGATAAACAATTCAGAGAGGAAATCTGGAGGAGAGTCGACCTACTCCAAGCAACCATGGAACAGACGTCCAATAAGTTAAGGGAGGAGATCAATGAATCACTGGAACGATCTACCAAAAAAATGCAGGAAGAAATGAGAGCAGAAATTTCAAACCTACGAACGGAAGTCACACAAATAAAGGAAACCATAGATGAATTAAAAATCACAGTAGATGCCCTCAACAGTAGAATGACTACAGCTGAAGACAGAATCAGCGAGCTTGAGGATGAGCTGAAGAAAGCTTACAGACAACAACAAATAATGGCCAAAGACCTCAAAATGGCTATAGAGCGAATCAGAGCCCTGGGGGATGACTTCAAGAGGAACAACATAAGAATCATTGGAGTACCAGAACCACAGGGAAGTAACCCCAATGAAAAAAACATAGTCAAAGACATCATTACTAAGAAATTCCCAGAGCTGGAGAAGGCAGGCATCCAGATACAAGGAGTCCGAAGAGTGCCAGCAAAAAGAGACCCAAATAAAAAGACTCCAAGGCATATCATAGTCAGAATGGAGGATGCTGTAGATAGAGACACAATTCTACAAGCAGCAAGGTCAAAGAGGGAAATCACATACAAAGGAGCACCCCTCAGATTTACAGCAGACCTGTCAGAGGAAACTCTCCGAGCCCGAAGACAATGGTGGGACATAGTGAAAAAACTCAACGAAATGAATGCCTCACCAAGAATACTTTATCCGGCTAAACTCTCACTCAAACTCGAAGGAACCATACACTATTTCTCAGATAAACAACAGCTCAGGAACTTCATAGACTCAAAACCAAACTTAAAAGAAGGTCTAAAGGGGCTACTGTAAGCTAAGGAGGAACCCCATAAGAACAACTAACCCCACAGAAAGATGACACAAAACCCCATCACAATAATCTCTCTCAATGTCAATAGCCTAAATGCACCTATCAAGAGACACAGAGTGGCAAAATGGATCCGGAAATTAAACCCAACATTCTGCTGTTTACAAGAAACACACCTGAACAAACAGAGTAAACACAGACTCAAAGTCAAAGGATAGAAAACAATCCTGCAAGCAAACAACTCCCTTAAAAAAGCTGGAGTGGCCATCCTAGTATCCGACAATATAGATTTCAGGTTGAAAAAGATTAGAAGGGACAGCGAAGGCCACTTTCTATTCATCAAGGGATATGTACAACAGGAGGAAATCACACTCTTAAACATATACGCACCCAATGAACGACCGGCTAAATACTTAAAACAACTCCTTACAGACCTCAAAGAGGACATCACTAACAGCACAATAGTAGTTGGAGACTTCAATATCCCCCTATCACCTCTGGATAGATCAGCAAGAACAAAACTCAGCAAGGAAACACTGACTCTGAAAGAAGAAATGGAAGAGAGAGGCCTAATAGACCTATACAGGGCTTTACACCCCCAAAAGAAAGAATACACATTCTTTTCCAGTGCACACGGAACATTTTCCAAAATAGACCATATACTGGGCCCCAGAACATACCTCAATAGAATCAGAAAAATAGAAATTGTATCAACCATCTTTTCAGACCACGAAGCGCTGAAGATAGAAGCCAACCACACAGCGACACGGAGAACCAAATCAAACACCTGGAAACTAAACAACTCAATGCTGAACAATGAGTGGGTCAGAAAGGAAATCAAAGAAGAAATCAAGAAATACTTAGAAACAAATGAAAATGAGGACACGAGTTATCAAAACCTATGGGATGCAGCTAAAGCCGTGTTAAGGGGAAAATTTATAGCTCTCCAAGCATTCCTCAGGAGGGAAGAAAGGGCCCACATAGAGAATTTGACTTCACAGCTCAAGACCTTAGAAAAGGACCAGAAAAAGGAACCCAAACCAGACCGAAGGAAAGAAATAATAAAAATTAGAGCCGAAATTAATGACATCGAAACCAAAAAGACAATCCGAAAGATCAATGAAACAAAGAGCTGGTTCTCCGAGAAAATAAATAAGATTGATAAACCGCTAGCAAGACTCACAAAGAAAGAGAGAGAGAGAGAACTCTAATAAATCGAATCAGAAATGAAAAGGGGGACATCATAACAGAAACCAGTGAGATCCAAAAGATCATTAGAGACTACTTCGAAGGTCTATACGCCACAAAACAAGAGAACCTAAAAGAAATGGATGAATTCCTTGACTCCTACAATCTCCCAAGTCTGAACAAAGAAGACTTGGAATACTTGAATAGACCCATTAATGTTAAGGAAATTGAAACTGTAATAAAAAATCTCCCCAAAAGCAAAAGCCCAGGCCCAGATGGATTCACTGGTGAATTCTTTCAAACATTCCAAGAAGACCTGTTGCCAATTTTCCTCAAGCTTTTCCAGGAAATTGAAAAAACAGGAACTCTCCCAAACAGTTTCTATGAAGCACACATCGCCCTAATAACAAAAGCAAACAAAGACACCACTAAGAAAAAAAATTATAGACCAATATCCCTGATGAACACCGATGCGAAGATCCTCAACAAAATACTAGCAAATAGGATCCAACAACTCATCAAGAAGATCATACACCATGACCAAGTGGGATTCATCCCTAGGATGCAGGGATGGTTCAACATCCGGAAATCAATCAACATAATCCATCATATCAACAAAAGTAAAGATAAAAACCATATGATCATATCAATAGATGCAGAGAAAGCATTCGACAAGATTCAACATCCGTTCATGATGAAAACTCTCACCAAAATGGGTTTTGGAGGAACTTTCCTCAAGATAGTCGAAGCCATCTACCACAAGCCTACGGCAAGCATTATTCACAATGGAGAAAAACTAAGGGCCTTTCCTCTAAGATCAGGCACAAGACAAGGATGCCCACTCTCACCACTTCTCTTCAATATAGTACTGGAAGTACTTGCAATAGCTGTTAGACAAGAAAAAGAGATCAAGGGCATCCAGATAGGAAAGGAAGAAATCAAACTCTCACTATTTGCAGATGACATGATACTATATCTAGAGGAGCCCAAAGCCTCTACTAAGAAACTCTTAGAAACAATAGACTTATACAGTAAAGTTGCAGGCTACAAAATCAATACGCAAAAATCCATGGCTTTCCTATATACAAACAATGAGGCAGAGGAAAGGGACACGAAAAAAGCAATCCCATTCACAATCGTGCCCCAGAAAATCAAGTACCTCGGAATCAGCTTAACCAAGGATGTAAAAGACCTCTACAAAGAAATCTATAAAACGCTACTCCATGAAATAAAAGAAGACATGAGAAAATGGAAACATATACCTTGCTCATGGATAGGGAGAATCAATATTGTCAAAATGACAATACTCCCCAAAGCATTATACAGATTCAACGCAATCCCTATAAGTATACCCATGACATTCTTCAAAGAAATGGATCAAGCAATCCTAAAATTCATATGGAACAACAAACGCCCACGGATAGCTAAAACAATTCTTGGGAAAAAGATGATGGGAGGCATCACCCTCCCCAACCTCAAACTCTACTACAAAGCAGTAACAATTAAAACAGCATGGTACTGGAACAAAGGCAGAGCCGTAGACCAATGGAACAGGGTGGAATATCCCTACACACAACCCCAAATGTATGATCATCTAATCTTTGATAAGGGAGCAAGAGATGTGAAGCGGAACAAAGAAAGTCTCTTCAACAAATGGTGCTGGAACAACTGGACAACCACATGCAAAAAAATGGGCTTAGACCTTGACCTGACACCATGCACAAAAGTCAGATCAAAATGGATTAAAGACCTCAACATTCGACCACAAACCATAAGGTACATTGAAGACAAGGTCGGCAAAACCCTCCACGATATTGAAGATAAAGGTATCTTCAAAGGTGACACAGAACTAAGCAATCTAGTAAAAACAGAGATCAACAAATGGGACTACATTAAACTAAAAAGCTTCTGCACCGCAAAAGATACAGTGACCAGAATCCAAAGACTATCCACAGAATGGGAAAGGATATTTACACAATACCCATCAGATAAGGGGTTGATATCAATGGTATATAAAGCATTGGTTGAACTCTACAAGAAGAAAACATCCACCCCATCAAAAAATGGGGCAAAGAAATGAACAGAAACTTTACCAAGGAAGAAATACGAATGGCCAAAAGGCACATGAAAAAGTGCTCTACATCACTAATCATCAGAGAGATGCAGATCAAAACAACCACGAGATACCACCTCACACCACAGAGACTAGCACACATCCAAAAGAACAAAAGCAACCGCTGTTGGAGAGGATGTGGGGAGAAAGGGACCCTTCTACACTGCTGGTGGGAATGCCGACTGGTTCAGCCCTTCTGGAAAACAATTTGAACGACTCTCAAAAAATTAGAGGTTGAGCTCCCATTTGACCCAGCAATACCACTGCTGGGAATATATCCCAGAGAGTCAAAAAAGTATAATCGAAACAACATCTGCACATGTATGTTCATCGCAGCACTATTTACAATAGCCAGAATCTGGAAAAAACCCGAATGCCCTAGAACGGATGACTGGTTGAGGAAACTTTGGTTCATCTATACAATGGAATACTATGCAGCTGTCAGAAAAAAGGAGGTCATGAATTTTGTATTTAAGTGGATGGGCATGAAAAGTTTCATGCTGAGTGAAATGAGTCAGAAAGAGAGAGATAGACATAGAAAGATTGCACTCATCTAGGGTATATAGAATAACAGAGTGGGAGACTAACACCCAAGAATTGTAGAAATAAGTACTAGGAGGTTGACTCCATGGCTTGGAGGCTGGCCTCACATTCTGGGGAAAGGGCAACTCAGAGAAGGGATCACCAACTATAATGTAGTCGAAGGCCATGCGGGGGAAGGGAGTTGCGGGCTGAATGAGGGCTAGAGACTGAGCACAGTGGCCACTCAACACCTTTATTGCAAACCACAACAGCTAATTAGAGAGAGAGAACAGAAGGGAATGCCCTGCCACAGTGGCAGGGTGGGGTGGGGGGAGATGGGATTGGGGAGGGTGTGAGGGATGCTGGGTTTACTGGTGGTGGAGAATGGGCACTGGTGAAGGGATGGGTTCCCGAACTTTGTATGAGGGAAGCATAAGCACAAAAGTGTATAAATCTGTAACTGTACCCTCACGGTGATTCACTAATTAAAAATAAATAAATTTTAAAAATAATAATAAAAATAAAATAAAATAAGCACTTAAAAAAAAGAATCAGGGACGCCGTCTCATTTGCCAAGGTGTGGAAAATTCAGATGGGCTGGACTCATATTGCGATTCAGAGATGACTGCTGGACTAGAGCTGTTACTGACTGGATTCCACGGGGCATCAAAAGACCGTGTGTCCGCCCACCAACAAGATGGTCAGAGTTCTTCATCAAAACCCTGAATGAACTATTTGAGGCTCTTCCTGTTCCTGGAGTAAGCAGATATCATTGGGCTACACTAGCACGTAACAGGGACAAATGGAGACATTACTGGCGCCTGCCTGAGCAAATAGAAGATCAATAGAATGACAAGTGATAGTGATAACTCATTTGTAAGAGACTTTTATTTTTCCACCATACAGTTAATTTTTTTCCTTTTTTGGGATCACACCCGGCAATGCACAGGGGTTAGTCCTGGTTTTGCACTCAGGAATTACTCCTGGCGGTGCTCAGGGACCATATGGGATGCTGGGATTTGAACCCGGGTTGACCACGTGCAAGGCAAATGCCCTACCCGCTATGCTATCGCTCCAGCCCCTCCACCATACAGTTTTTGTTCAGATATAATGGTTATTGGTTTATACACTAGTACTATAACCTATGGTTATAGTTACACATTTTCATGTAGACCTCTCTTTGGTCAAAGTAATGTTTCATTAATTCTTTTCAATTCCTAATACGAGTAATTTTATTATCTGCTGCTAAGTTTACTTTTACTTTTTTATTTATAATACTTGTCCTTCTTCTTTCTTCTATCCCTGCCACATTGGCTAATATCTGAACCCAATGTTTAACAGTTAACAGTGAAATGCGTTCTTATCTTTCTCTCTTTTTCTCTCCAATCTGAATTTTTGTGTCTATATCTCTCTACCTACATATCTTCTACTGTTGTAACTTGGAAGTTTCATGTTAAATTTCTGATTATCTGGTATTTATTTTGTCATATGCTGTGAAGTACTCAAATTTTACTTTTTCTCCCCCATATGGCTATCCAGTTTTTCCAAAATGAGCAATTGTAAATCATTTTGTCATGTTAATTAAGTGGCAAAGATATGTTCTTACCTTTAGATCAAAAGGTCTTATTTTGCGTGGCTCTTTTTATTACACTGAGCCCAGAAAATGGAGTGGGATTCCCCCCAGCGCCAGCTCCCCGTCCCCCTCCACCATCAGCACCATCTCTCTGCTTCCATTTCCACTAGTTTTCCGTGTTTCTGCTCAAGTCTTGCTTCATGACATCTGTACATCAGCCACTCTGTGGCTGTAGGTGCTGAGTGAGGAGATTGGTCTCAGGAGTCAGCAACTTGCTGAGTGGTGTCTTCTGACCCCTGGGACAGAAGAGAAATTAAAAGGGGGGCCAAGTTCTTCATATTTAATTCCCAGATGATGGCAATGGGTTGTGAGTGCATACTTTGGGGTGAATCAGGCAAGAATTGTCTTTCTTAATATAAAAATATATGCTTGGGTGCCAGAGGCATAGTACAGGGATTAAAGTGCTTGCCTTGCATCCCAGAAACCCTGGTTTAACTCACTGGCACCATGGTTGTTACACTGAGCACCCACAAGACTCACTTCTAAACACAGTCATCAAAAACCACTGAACATTGCTGAGTGTGACCCCAACCCAAAAGTCAAACAAAAATTACACATTAATGCCTCCAATTCTACCTCTTAACCCTCAAGTTTAAAATACCAAAATATCAGAGAAAAACTTTGTTTATAACTCTTATAGAGCATAATATTTATTGAATAATCAAAAAGAAATGTATTTTGTTCTTCAGTAGCCTTTTCATGATTGAGACAATAATTATAAATAAGTATCTGTGGTTAACTTTTTCTTTGTAGCCATAACTAGTATGTAAGAAATTTGAGGACTAAAATTTTTTTCTATTCAACATTTTATCTTCTCATGCCAGTGCTTATATTAGGATTTCACATACAGTTTTGGATTAAATTAACTTGAATTTTCCTAAAACTACCCAGTTGAATCTACTGTAGAGTATTTTTCCTGCATGGCCTCATTCTTTGTGGAATTTTTTTATGTTTTTTTTTATTCCTCATTGTTTGTTGTTGCTTTTCCAAGAGCAGAAAGATTCCTCTCCTGTTGACCTCAAATGAGAATCATTCCTGGTCCTGCCATTGTCACCTCTTATTGATTAAGTGCTTATGTCTCTAATGTCTTGCTCAATCCCCTGCTGCCACATTCCTCCTCTCTTTACCCTTTTATTATTTTACTCCCAACGGCAGATTCTGTTGCTACCAAAGTTGCCTTAATCTTTTTTTAATAGAAAGATGTGTGTTATAAATTATAAACACAGGAGAATGTAAATATGAAATAAAAGTCTTCTCTTTTAATCATGGAGAGATGTGGTTTTAAAATAAAGTCTAACTCAAAGAAAAAGAGATTTCATTGTTATGTGCTTGAAGACTACACTTTCTAATAATACTTAATTATTAAGTATTTGAATATTGAAGCAAATACTGCACAGATATTCTTGTAGTACAGAGCACTGTGGTTACAACATCTTTCTGTTCCATAATTGTTGAATTTGCATAAGAGTTTTAAAGAGTTTTAGAAAAATTTAAATTATGGTTTTGGCCTAGAAAATTTTGAGGGGTTTAATATTATTCAGAAACTGGACATGAACTAGTGTGTGTACTCCTTATGGCAGACGTGATAACCAAATTACCCGTCACTTTTTTTATATAAAACATTTCTAACACAGACTCTAATTTTCACAAAGTCATCTGATTTCTCAGATTTTCTCTTAAAAATTCTGTTACTTTCCTGTGATCTTGATGGCAATGACCAGGGCAAATATCTTGGAACCCGAGGGCTTAGGTTAGAATCCTTTCTTGGTTTACATGTGGTAATAACCAAACTCAGACACAGGCAGCTTTTGGGTGTTTATGTGGTTTCTTGTTAAAAAGCACTGAGTACTATGACTGACTGACAGTGGGTATTTAGTAGATGTTTGCTCCTACACCCTCCCAGGTCCCAATATGGCCTTTGTGGTAGGGGATTTTCCTAGCTCTTGTAAATTCATTGTAAATTCAGTGGCATACACTGTCAAACCTCACCACCCAGCCCCAACCCCCAAAAGCAGAGAACCAACTCCTTGAGCAGTCTTTGACTCTTGTTCATCAATACCACTCTCCTCTCATTGCTCACGTGGTCCTAGGAACCATTTACTGGAGTAATTTAGCCCTTGTAACATCTGAGAGGCTGAGCTGCTGAGAGCTGGGGAGACCTTGGAGATCATCTAGTGTAACCCTCTCATTTTTCACAGGATGCCCAGAGAGACCGCACGGATTGCCCAAGGTCGCAGAGTTAATTATGGTGGAACAGGGGCCTCTTTCCAGGTTTCTGCCTTCCTGGTGCAGTGTGATTCCGCTACACAACGCTCTCGTTTTCTCCTGATTTAGCAGTTTTCCCTCTGGGTAATAGAAGCCTAGAAGCAAATGTCTAAATGTGGCATATTATCTAAAATTAAATTTGCACAATCATAGCCCATTCAATTCCAGAAGCTCTGAACTTTAATTCACTTGAATCATACTTTACAGACAGAATTTTGGCCAAAATAAACCCTGGGTTCTCAAGAAAAATCTAGACACACAGAGAAACCTTAGGCTCTCTTTTCCTAACAGGAAAGCAATGAGCCAAGGGTCACTCTGATCATTAGTCAGTCAAATCTGGCTTAGTGGTGCATTTCATCCTTCAGTGGAAAGGTTTTGTTTGTTTGTTTGTTTTTAGTGCTATCAATAGCTTAACTTAGACTCATACACCCACTGATGATAGAGCAAGTACATGCTGAACAACCAGAACTTGGGGATTTTAATTACTTGAAGATTCTGTATACTAATAGGATACGTAAGACTTGAAACTGGATCTGTGCATTTCAAATCTGAGGCAGTTTCCATAATTTTTGTCATTTATTGATGCTATAGTAATCTATATTACTCATTAAATTTTTTAATTAAATTTTTTTAATTTAGATACTGTGTGGCCTTTTCAGAAATGAGAACTCTTAGGTTCCATCACATAAACGCATTTGGGATGCATTTATATGACATTTACAGAGAGACAGCACTTTTTTTTTAATCTTCATACATTTTTCTTATGTACTATAACTGATTTTAGTTTTGCAGAATGTGTTTTCATAATTTCATATTAGGAACATTGAGGGCATTCTCAAAAGCACTATAATGTTATACCTCGTGTTTTAATTTGGGGATGAATAATTTAAATTATTTTAATAAACCAACAAGTCCCTTGTGATGTTTTTAATCAAAATGAAATAGACAAAAGTATGTATTTCCAGCAATTACCTTAAAAAGTGAATTGAATCTGACAACCCAAATAGCTTAGGAATTATTATTAAAATGGGCAGATTAGATTTTTTTTAGTATGTGGATTTTCCTTTAAAAAAGAAAATTCAAATAAAAAACTTTATATTATATTTTAAGCTTTAAAAAAAGGTAGAAGAAAAAGTAAAGTCAATAAATAAATGCAATTTGAAGATTAGCTTCTATTTTGGGTCCAGAGACTTCTCTGATAGTTAACCTTAAAGGAATGCTCCACTGAGTACAGTTTTTGCACAAATCTGTAAGTATATTCCATTGCACAGAGTACACACTGTGAAAATAGCACAGACCCAATTTGAACTTGAACTTTTTTTAAATGAGGAAAACAGGAATATTGAGGACTGCATTAAAATGAACCCTTATTTATTTCACTGTATCACTGTCACTGTCATCCCGTTGCTTATCGATTTGCTCGAGCGAGCACCAGTAATGTCTCCATTATGAGACTTCTTGTTACTGCTTTTGGCATATTGGATAGGTCACCAGGAGCTTGCCAGGCTCTGCTGTGTGGGCGGGATAGTCTCGGTAGGTTGCTAGGCTCTCTGAGAGGGACAAGAAGGAATAGAACCCCAGTTGGCTGCGTGCAAGGCAAACGTGCTACCCGAGGGTGATCTGGCTGCAACATCTGTCACCCATTGATTTCCAGGGTTGATTCGGCTGATCTTGTTGGCTAGGCGAGTATCCCCTTCCTCCCTCTCCACTCCATTTGCGTCTCTCCCCAAGCTGCCCGCTCGGTCGAAGAGGATGGCCTTCCCGGAATAGAGACGGACCGGTCTTCAGTTGAGGGTATACGAGTAGCTGTGCTCCCCTGCTAGAACCACCTCCAAACAAGCTTATTTATTTATTCCAGTAAATTTCTATAACTGGCATTTTCACATTGGTATACTTGAAAGATAATTTTATCTTTTTGAAAATAGGAGAATAGCATTGCTTCCATTTCGATTTTTGAACTTGCTCATCACCCATTTTTGCTGTTCTTACCAAATGTGTCAATTGGTAGTTCAGAGCAATGTTTCTGAGTGGATAATCCATGGATCATCAGTCTCTGAACCACCAAAGGCAGTGATTTAAAAACAAAAGGCCTTAAGTGTCTTTCCAGTTCTCTTGTATTAGAATCTCTGAAAATAAGTCATGGTATCTCCATTTTAACCAAATTTCCCAAATGCACACCAGAGGTATGAAAATCATCATAGTTATTTATTGGATGTCTCATATGACTTTCCCCTTAACACTAGTAAGATTTATAGAGCGCTTCTATTTTATAAAGTACATTTACACATATCGTCTTTTCATCACAATAATCCCAGTTTTGCAAATAGGTAAATTAAGGCTCAAATTTCTAAGTGACTTTGCAAAAAGAGCACGTCCAAGTAGTATACTTGAGACTTGAAAGTGGGTCTGTGCATTTCAAAGTTGAAGCAGTTTCCATAAGTCTGTGCTCACTGCCTTTATCTCCTTATGATTCGGTTTAGAGTCACATGGTAAATGTGACTGCTCAGTTCAAGTGGTGGGGTTGGAGTTTGCCATAATTGCAGGCAAAGTATATAAGAGAAAATAAGCAGCCTCTGGGGTACAGGTCTTGAAAGCTCAAACCTATAATCCTTAAAGTGATAGTAAGTATTACCCTTATGAGACTTATAGTGGTTCTTTGTTCCATCAAAGCAAATTACACAGTGGTCACATGAATTGATGCAAATTTAGTTTAGTCATCTGTCAACCTTTTAGGGGCTGCTATACAATATCATAAACTATTCTCTACCTTATTTATTCCCTTTCTATTTTGCCCTTCTTGGTTTATTTATACTTCCATTCCTCCAGGTAACTGGTAGAGGAGTAAGGAAGGAAATGAAGCTGAATGAATTTCGGTGCCTAGTTGTAGCCTGGTGAAAAAAGCAGTTACAAATCTCACTTGATATCAGGTTTTGGAATTAGTTCTATGTTTCAATTATCCGCCTTGTCTGCACCCCCTTTTTTCTGTACTACATCACGCAGTATTGCAATATTGACATAACCTCTTTGTACACATATTGTTACTTGTTCAGTGCAATTGGCTAGAGCAATTCATGACTTCTTTGTTTTTTTAGACAAATACAGCATGAATTATCTGAAACCAACTCTCAGTTATTCAAGGGTTAATGATCCAATGTGTGAGTTTTACAAGCACTTTGCTCCTTCCCTATCTCCCTCCTGTTCTCTAGCTTTAGGTCATTTGGTTGCTTATTAGCATCTACACCAGAGAATATTCAAGTTAAATTAAACTCACACTAATCTTTTTCACTATCGTAGCAGCTCTTGATATAAGCTGTAATGAGAGACAGGGGTCACAAATGCAGCATATATTTTCCCCCTTTATTTAGATTTCCAATGTTACCTCTTTCCCCCATTAACATAGAAAAATTGAGTTAGCTTTTTCTGTCTTATGGAAATGCAGTACTCACATCTAGTCATTTGCAAAAATCTTTCATTGCAAGGCTAGGCAAAGTGGGCAAAATGTTTCAGTTCTTTGGGAAAATATACAATACAAATGTCACTCAATGAATGACCGAAAGGTTTAGAAAAATAACTTTAAATTGTCCAATAAATGTACAAGCAATTCAGCCTGGTGTAAAAGTCAGGAATTAGCACCTCAAATGGATGAATTTGAGTTCCATCTTCTCTCCCTCTCTGCCCACTGTCTGTCAAAGGTGCTAATGAGCAGTGAAAGTCAAAGGTAGGTAGTGACAGAAGAGAAAGTGGAGTGATCACCCTCCAAGCAAATGAGGCTATTGCCAAATGTGCATTTCTTTTTTCTTGCTTCAAACTCAGAAACTTTTCTCATTCTCAGGTCAGACAGGTTTGAAAAGTTTTCTGAGATCTCTGCCTGCCTCATGCTTTGTTACCTCAGAACAAGACTACCTACTTCAGCCTCCCATCTGGTATTCATAGGGCAAAGGAACACTCAGTTACTTCTAAGACCTATGACCCTGGACATCTTTAAGTGTATGAGATTTGGTGGAGTCTCTTATTCAGTCAGACTCTGAGATCATGTTTTAGCAATATATTAATTAATACAGATTTTACTATCAAGTGGAAGGAAGTCATTTTCTACCATAGGATTGTTTTTTTTTCTTTTTTATACCTTTATGGAGGTACTGCAATACTAGGTCAATGCATTAAGTAGATGAAGCAAGCTCCTACTCTAACTCCTAGATCCAAAAACCCATTTAATATATTGTCCTCAAATAGAGGAAATATCAGATAGTAAACTGATAAGAACAGATACTGCACTTGGTCTTAGCCCAAAGACTGAGAAGCAATGACCTGGGATTCTTGAGAATAAATCTTTCCTTCTGCTTTTCTTTTTTTTAAATCTTGGCACATACTTCACTTTCTATGAATTATTCTAGGGAGAAATAAAACAATTGTGTTGGTTCTCAAGAATCCAGAAGAAAGCAGAAGTCCATGGCCCAAAAATGTACTTACAGCTTCTGCCAAAGAAGTGTTGGTAATTTCCAAAGATGCATATTGTATTAGGCATAAGGTCGGTTAGAATAGAGTCATTACTACATGGGAGAGTTTTATTCTGGTCTGGAGAGGTCAGAAAAATCTTAAACCAAATAATAATATTTTAGATTTGTTCCAAGTTGATGTTATATCAGTATGAATTTTTTACACATTTAGAATTTCTTAGTTGTATCATATCCTACATTATTCAAGACATTTTGCCATGTGTTAGACAAAAGACTCTACCATTAATTTCCCAATGATACAATTAGAAGTATATTAGAAAAGGAAGACTCAGTCATGGCATGGCAAATTATAATTAATTTCAGATTAGCTTAATTCATATTTTTAATAGGAAAACAAAGTTTTAGAGGATAAAACTTTGTAAAGATTTTAGGAATAAAGTCTGTGGCATAGATGTGCATGTGAGGGAGATGCGTGTATATGTACATGTGTTTGTGTGTAAAAACTCTTCCTCCTCCCACCTATAATGTATTTCTTTTATCTCATTTTATAACTCCATAAAATGGGGTAATAGTGGTTGATGTATTTAAACCATACTTGGCCAGTAGTGTAAACATTATAATACTGAAGATTTCATGTCTCCGAGGGAACTGGAGAGTGAATAATAATCAAAGCATCAGCCCAGTATAAGAAAAATAATATTGTGTGGACTTCACACGGCATGATTTTATTAAATCTAGACTTCTTGTCTCTATGGCAAGTGGATCCCCAAAGCCCAGGAAGCAGAAATGTTAGTATTGCCTCTGAAAATAAAGTTAACAATATCTAAAAAACATACCATTTAATCCAGTGCCATAGTTCTGTGGAAGAGCTGAGTGGTGGGGCATTTGGGGAGAAAAGTCTGTTTTCTTTAAAATGTGCCATCCATCTTCCTCAAGCCCAGAAATTATACCCCACATAATTAAAATAACAATGCACCTGAACTGATACTCCAACTGAGCTGTCCTGAAAGTGGTTTCTGAACACTGCAATGAAGGGCCCATGGAAGATAGTGAGCCTCTCTCTGACACAGAAAGAGCATGGCTGAACTTCAACTCATTTTCTTTATGACTTTTCTCAGTGATCCCAGAGGGAAAGAAAAATCCACAACTACCTTGCCCTAAAATATTCACCCCAATACCATAGGAGATAAGGTAAGGTGATGATAAGGTTTCCTGACCTCTCTGTTCACTCTTAGCAGTTAAAATTCTTTTCCTATAACAGGAATTCTAATTTACTCTTCACATCACAGATGCAAATGCGGCAGATATTAAAAGAGTGAGGATTACCCCAATGCCCTGCATTGCAGGCTTCCTTTGAAGGCTCCAGGGGATAGAAAGGCATTTAGCTGTTTCCTTTTCTTTTCCTCTAGAGGCATCTGGCAAAGTCAGGTGGAGCACATTCCACACGCTCCTGTTTATTACATGCTCTCTTCCTGCACTGCTTTCTTACTCTTCCCATTACCCCAGCTTTCCTGGCCTTCTCAACATCTTTATCCAGAAGGAAACATTATGTTTGTTTCTGGAATTTCCATCAGAATCAAGAAGAGAAGGAACAGACTCATGTTAGAAATATTCCCTGAAAACTAGTATCTATGACTGCGCATGCACGCGCGCACACACACTCACACACACACACACACACACACACACACACACACACACACACAGAGGCGCGAGAGCGCAGCCCCCTTTGTAGCAGCCATAGCTGCCTGCCTGTTCCCACATATACACTCTGGCTTCAGACACCCAATGCCATGAAAGCCTTCTTTTGCTCCAGACTGCAATTCATGTCTTTGTCCCTTAGATATAAATCACATTTTCCTCTTTCCAGAAGACAAGTAACTTGTCTTTCAAGAATATCATAATGAGGAAAATAGGAGTTTGGTTTAAGTGAGGGAAAACCACTTGCTAATCTTGTCTAAGTTTCAATCGTTGTTCCAAGTGAACAACAGCAAGTGGGTCATTGAGACAGTGATTGCAAGTTCTGTTAGAGCTTTGCCAATCATTTGTTTGGTATCTCAGTCTACCTGTGGGAAAGGAGGAAGGAGCTTCTATTTTTCTGTGAATTGTGAGGAAAATCATACTCAGTGGGGCAAGATCCAGGGAGAGAAGGCCAAGAGCAGTGTAGACCTGCTCCTTAAATCTGTGCACTCTTCATTCTTGCCATCGACGTGTCCTATAATTCTCCCCCCCCCCCATTGTAGGCCTCTGTTCATCCCGCCTCCCGCCTGATCTGCAGCAAGGTATCCCAAGGGACCAGAGCCAAGAGTGGGAAAGTGGGTATACTCCTTCAACAGCACTGTGGAACACTCCTTCCTATTTATTTTCTCATCTTCCCTTACAGTTTTATTTCCCTATTAATATTCCTGAGAGCAGGGAGACATTCTAGATGTTCCAGCTCTCACCCTGAAAAAAATTAGATACTTTCCTTTCTCTACTGGAAACATGATTTATTTGGATTATTATGATGATCATTTCAGGTAAAAATGCATCCCCAATGTTAATATATATGATATGTTATATATTAACCCAAGACTATGTGATGAAAAGCATTAAGTCTAGTTCTATTACTAGAAAAAAAAAACTATTGCTTTTGATTTTTGTTTACTGTCCCAGAAATAGTCTTCAAGTCTGCACATTTATTTTGTCAGAGGTTATGTATATATGTAATTTATGAGGCTTTCCTTGAGCGAACTGGAGTGTTCCAGGAGTGGAGATCACCTGATTGTGACTGTTAAGGAGAGTCCAAAGTAGGATAGTCCAGGGCTGGCTGGATACGCTGCTCTGGGTCTGTGACATCTTAGGAATAAACTAAAATACATATTTGTTTTAGTAGAAAATTTAAAAATTGCATGTATGCTATTCATCTTGATTTTTTATGAAACAATATGACCTTGTTATCCAATACCAAATTTTTTTGGCATTTTTTATATAGAAATACCACATAACAATGAAACCCTGTAATAATGGGTTTTCAAATAGCGAGAGAAGGAAGGAAAGAAGGATGGAGGGAGGGAAAGAACAAAAAAGAAGCACCCCAGCTATTTATGGGTGCTATTTGTCACAAAGCATCGTGCTTTGTGAAGTTGCATCTATCATTTTCCTCCCAGCAACAGAGAAGTGGTTCATTTTTGGTGGCGATTGTAAAATCTAGATTTATGGTTGCCAAATCCAGTCTCTTCTGTTGTTTTCTGTGTCAAGGATGCATGGCATCTGGGACACCTGCTTGAGCATCCCGTCTATTGCCTTGTCCCCATCCCCACTCTTCAAAGAGGATCAAAAGCCAGCTGACTGGCAGGTAGTTGAGTATAGAGGCTAAATATAGGAGTTGGGGGTTAGACTCTGGGATGGGACCTGATTTAAGCTACCTCTAGTCTAGACTGGCAATCTCACTGCCTCAGAAGCCTCATCTATAAATTCAGGAGGGTCTCATAGGATTTAAATAAGGATTAAATGAGGATTATATGGAGCTGTATAGTGCTTACTATAAATATCATTATGCAATCTCAGCCTCTCTGAGGCATGGAACTAAGTTATTATAATTTTTCCTGAAATAAGTGTTCTAAAAATATTGCAATACTTGAATATTTCTTAGAAGAACCTTCCCATGCACCCAGAACATTCTCGAACACTCCAGACACAATTTATGCAGCTAGAGTCTGACTCAGAAAATGCCAGTGATGATATCATTTATCTGTGGAATATAGACTACTGGATAAGGAAGTGTATTGTAGTAAAAGGGGAATGCTTATATCATCCTCGACTCCAGTGTGTAGAGAGGAAATAGAGAAGCAAAGAAATCAGAGGAGGAAGAAGAGAATAAGAGAAGTGGGTTAACAGACATCAAGGTTTCAGTTATACTAGTGATATGAATGAGAGGCATAGCTATGTACCAAAACACAGATTCAACAGAACTGAAAGCATGAGATCTAAGTGACAACCACTGAAACTTTGTAATGTGCCTGTCAAGTTGACAGGTGAGGGTGGAGTGGGGGTTGGGATAAGGAGGGAATCTGGGAGCACTGGTGGAGGGAAGTTGACACTGGTAGAGAGATTGGTGTTGAATTATTGTATGCCTAAAACACAACTGTCAGTAACTTTGTAAATCACGGCTCTTTAATAAATTTTTTTAAAGGAAGCAAAAAAATTAAAAGTTCATTTTTTCTTTAGAAAGAAAGAAAGAAAGAAAGAAAGAAAGAAAGAAAGAAAGAAAGAAAGAAAGAAAGAAAGAAAGAAAGAAAGAAAGAAAGAAAGAAAGAAAGAAAGAAAGAAAGAAAGAAAGAAAGAAAGAAAATGCTGGTGTGGAATATGCTAATATAGTAAACCAGTGTAGCACAGCAGGTAGGGCATTTGTCTTGCACTCAGCAGACCCGGGTTCAATTCCTCTGTCCCTCTAGCCTGGCAAGCTACAGAGAGTATCCCGCCCGCACAGCAGAGCCTGGCAAGCTACCCGTGGCATATTCAATATGCCAAAAACAGTAACAACAAGTCTCACAATGGAGATGTTACTGGTGCCCACTCAAGCAAATTGATGAGCAACAGGACAACAGTGTTACAGTGCAGTGCTACTAGCTTTAACTGCAGACAGGATGGTATGACTTTTGTACCACCAATTTTGTACCTTGAGTAAGTCACTGTTCTTTCTCTCTCTCAGTCAATGCTCCTTTATGGACTAGGAATAGCAAAAATTTTGCAGTGAGGGGTTTGAAAGAATACTGAAAGAACATGAAAAATCAGCATGGTCATTTGTTACCAATATGGGTACATTCTAAGAGGTATTCATTAGGTATTTCATGGTTATGTGACTATCATGGAGTATAATCATGCAAGCCAAGAGGGCATAACCTAACACACACCTAGGCAGTAAGGTATAGCCTATCAAAGTCTAGCACATTGTTCATGTGTTTTGTTCATTAGGTGACACATAACGTTGTACAGCAGCTACCTTATGATAATTGGTCACAAAATGATAGTGATTATGCAGTTAATATCCGTTGGCTCACAGAATTTTGGCAACTGTAGGAATTATTTAAGAAGGTGCCACATTCCTTGTGAGTCTCACCCTTCATTTTGTAGACTGGAATTTAGATCATAGACAAGTGAAGTGAATGGACAAATGTTATATATATGGCCAGTTAGCTGTAGCAGCAGGGCTGACATTCAGGCATTCAGATGGCCCAATCTAAGTTCTTGTGTACTCCCTGCAACTTTTGCTGCATGGCTGAGCAGTAGGGTTCTAGCCTCTGCTGGTAATAGGGACTTCACATCTATTTGGGATCTTGGGAAACCAACAGATTGTCTGGTCAGCAGTACATTGTTTTACATTCCCAGTTTTGTTTCGTTGATCTAATTTTTTAAATCATTTTCTTCCTATTGCAAGTGCCAGTCAATCTCTGCAGCCTCCTCTTTGCCTAATAAAGCTCATGTGCCCTCCTTCCAAACAGCATTTTTTTTTTTGGTAACCACAGTCTAGTGAAAACCCTCTTCTCTCAAGTGAAATGAAGCAGCTGGCACCTTTAGGGCTCTCATATTATCATTATTATCATTTAACATTTATAAGTGCTCACAGTATGTGAGACACTATAACATACAGTAGTGAGGAACTTGCCATCTAAATTAGACACAGATAGATCCACATAAAAGAGAAAAATAGAGGCAGGGGGTGAGTGGGAAGTGGATGCGGCACGGAAAGAAGTCAGGGTCGCTGCCACAACACTTCAAACTCTTGCTGAGCCAATGGCTGTGGAAGACAGGAAGACATATCCAATTTTTAGCAGAGTGATATAAAATTGCTCCTAAGGGGATTGTGTGAAATATCAGGGCTCCCCCACCCCATTTCTGCCAGAGATTCTCAGGAAAGCACCTCCGTGTGAATGGAATTGTTGGAACTGTGCTCTCTGCTCCTCTCTCCATCAGCTATTCCCCATCCCCTGTGGGCCCCGCCCCATGCACTTTTGGTTTGAACTCAGTGAGCAGCAGGGAGTCCAGGGAATGAAGTGTGGGGCAGCCTGCATGTCTAATTCCATGACAGACATGTGGTGAATCTAAAGGCCACCCCTGGAAGCATCTTTGATCTCTGAAGCTCTCTATGCATTCTATTTCCCCTCTGTGGGGGTCAGAGCCCATGGTACTCCCCAGCTGCCCCAGAGTTCCCCTCCCCCAGAGGGAAGCTTCCCTTTGTGTAAATCCAGTGTGCCCCAAATTTTGTCCTTGGGACTTTTCCTTGTCCTCAAAAATTGTGAATCTTTATCGTGTTCATTATTCTTTGCTCTCTCTCTTTCTCTCTACGCTATTGAACTGAAGACTGCAAAGTGGCACTACTTTTCCGTAGATACAGGGAAATGTTTAAGAATTAAGCCATCTAGGGCTATTCTAATTCAATCAGAATTAATCATTGAACAATTTAATAGACTAGGGTAAGACAATACATTTTAAGTGTGACTAATCACCTTATGTTCATGAAGATTTTCTATAGCTTGCTCAGAAGGACCCTCCCAATAGAGAGATGAACCCAATGGTTGAGGCGTCCAGAATGCTGGGCTCTCAGTTTTAAAGATCCACTTCATTTTGTTTCTTTTTTAAATTTTGTAACAAAACGAAAATCAACTCCCTCCTGTGATAGGAACTAAAAGGGAAAGAAAAACAGCAAAAATGCAGTCCCGTTCTTCAAGGAGTCCAAATCAAATGTAGGATCTTACTCACTCGAAAAAAGAAAGAGAAAAAATAGCCCTCTCAGTGGCTAAATGAGAGAGACACAAGTGACAAATGGTGTGGGAGGTCAGGGGTCAGATGGCTTCCTGCTGGGGCACCTGCACCTTGCGGTCACCTGGGTCAGACACATGGGAAAGAATCTGAGACTTACACAGGCTGGGGTATGTGTCTCATCTTAATTCCCATCTCTTTCTTTTGCTAGATATATTGTTCTCTCAATTGTCTCATCTTGTTTACTCTGCAATTTTAAATGATTTAACTTAAAAATTTAGTGATTGTTACTCAAAACACTTTGTTTTTGTGAAATTGATCCCTAAATGGAAAGTCTCTGTACCGAGTATGGGCTCCTGTACGTAGGTAGGTTAGGTCTCCCAAGAAAGAGATCCCTGATGTCAGTTTTGATGTGCAAAATATATTGGATGCCGATCAGGGAAGAGCTTGTAGATAAGGAAGAGCTCGAGAACAATGTCAGAGGTCTGATACCTGTAGAAGGAAAGGAAGAAGTGAGGGCTACTAGGCAGGAGAAGGCTCAAACTGAACTGAGTTTTAAGAAGGATCACTGCAGCCACTGTGAATCATCAACCCAAGTTACCCACAAGGGGAATGTAGATTTACTGGAATGGGTCCACGCCACCATGTGCTGTAGACTGGGATCAGCCCACAGAAAGGGAATCCAGAAGGGGAACCAACTATTACTCCTCATGGCTAGAAATCTGAACTACACATTTCTTCTTGCTCTTACTCCACTTCCTTCCAGAAAGGCAGTTAAAGAGAGCAGAGCAAAAACATTATCTTGGTCTAAAATGTTTACTGTTCAGCACTGTTTCATACAAATACCTCCCTTTAATGCATGTGCCAGGAATGAACATTGCCTCCATGTTAAACATCACAAAAATCTGATAATGTTACTATTATATACCTATTTAAAAGAGAGAAACACTGAGATCATGCAGCAATTGTGATGGAGACAGAATTCAAATCTACTCTTTGGTTTCGAAGCCATTACATCTATTACCTCTTAAATCACATTTTGACTAAAGGAATTTATAATATTTTAAGTACTACTTAGCACAAAGTATTGTAGTCTTTTCATAATGCAGATTAGAACAATAAGACACTCATAAATTACAGGAGACCTTCAATTACCCAAGAAATTTACATGAAAAGGGGAAGAATTTGTGGGGGACAAATAATAAGGCGGACTGGAAGTAACTATAGCAGGCATTGGTGCAGGGTCTTGAGCACATTAACTTTAGAGGAATTGTCTCCAAATAGCCAAGAAGGACATCCATTGACATCATACTTTTAAGACACAGTTACCGCAAATGCATGCTCTGTGATAATTGATATTTTTCAGCTATGACTTAGCAATGCAGACCCAGCTCATAGACACTTACTGTGCTAAGACACAATAGTAGAAGAAAGATTCCTATATCGCTCCCTAAGGCTCATATTAAGAAATGACATCAAGTATGCATACACATCTATGAGAAATGTTAAAAACAAACTCTTACAAAAGAGGTTACAATCCAAATTGATGCTGTTCAAATTTCACGTAAAAGATTTTAGAACGAGCCTCTGAGAACCAACTTAGCTTAATTACAAAGAAGAAAGTCAACCAAATTTGAATATTAACATCTAGAAATCTGTCATTGCTGATGGAAAATGTGGCTCTGATACTATGAGATTTTTCTCTAGAAATGCCTAAAAGGACGTTGTCAAGTTTGACAAGCCTAAAATGCAACACCCACACACCCCTGCGTGCAAATATTACATTTCCTATATTAAAATGTCCCCTTCACAGATTTTTCACTCTCAGTCTTTGGAAATGATCTCAAGTGGAAAATAAATAAATAAAAATTAAAAAGCTTTGCAGCTTTGATCTCCTGCTAGTTTGTGAGAAGAGATTTAGCAAGCAGAGTGGCATCCAAAATCACAGCCGACCCAAGTAGTCTGGTCAGTTTGTTTTTACAGCCAGCTACAGACGGGTTTTTAACATGATTACCACCTCCTTTTGGAGGAGAATTAGCCTTTCACTGTCAAGGGAACATTTGGGGAAAAATTAATATATACAACAGGTGTATCTTCAAATTATCACCCTCTCTCCATATTTTTTAGAAAAGCAGAAAAGTTACTTAAGTATTGTAATATGGAAAAAGACCCATTCTCAAAGGCTATGCAAAATGTCCTAACATAAGTTCCCCTTTCACAGAACAATACAATAAAGGACAGGAACACCAGAAATGACTGCCCTCTATTAAACAGCTACTGTTTTTGATGGTAATTTTGTCATGTAGAAAAGCAGACTTCAAAAGACTTAAAAATAGATGTAAATATCTTAACGTTTTTAATGATTGTTCATGAAAATAATGGTGTTTAGATATACTGGTTTGAATAAAATAAATTATTAAATTATTTCAGTTCTTACTAATAGTTATTAGAAAATCTAAAATTGTGCAAATGACGTTGTATTTCTATTAGAATAGGCTATTCAGCTTTGCGCTTTCACCACAAAGTTGGCTCATTTCATTCTTTTCACCAACTATAACATTTTTCCAAGGTCTACTTATTTAAATCCTATCTATTCTCAAATATCCTTTTGTATCTTTGCTCAAATCTTAAATCCTCTCAGATAGTAGAAGTAACATCTTTTTTGTTTCATCCTGTCAAGGGGCACCAGGCCATAGGGCGGCCTCATGATCATTTCTTTGCACGGTGCAGCACTGGGAGTTAAACCCAAGGTCCCGCACTTGCACTAGGCAATTTAAAGTCCTTGAACCATCCTGTGGGTCTTTCTTATTGGGTACTTCAAACAGCAGAACTTTCAGATCACCTTCATGCACACCTGAGTGTAGGTGGCCATGACCAGGTGCTTGTCAGGCAAGTACAGTAAGCCCAATCTTCTTCATTAAACTGTGGGTTACAACCCCATATGGAGCCATGTAACTGAAAGAAGACTTGTTTTAAAATATATTTTTTGCTTCTTTTTATCAGTAAGTGTTTTGTCAGGGACAGAGATTTAATACGATAAAATACAAGGGTTAAAGTGTTTTGCTTTCATGCAACTGATCCAGATACAATCATGATTCCCTAAATGCTGCCTGGAGAGACTCCTGAGCACAGACCCTATACTAATTCCTGAGCACTGACAGTTGTGTCTTTTTTCTCACCTCTGAGTTTAATTTTACACCTATTTCATGTAGGTACATAAAATACCTGAGTTTTAATATATATAAATATTTCATTGTATACCTTGAGTCACATAAAAATTTCTCAGGCAAAAAGAGCCATGAGTAGGAAAATTTTAAGTACATGCACCAAGTTATTTTTTAGGTGCCTATAATATTTTTTGTGAGCTTTAAATCTGTACATCTCTTATGATATGTATCACATTGTGATTTATGTGACCCTATTTTTGTGTATTACACTTCACCTATTTCTCCAACTATATTGATGTTCCTGGAGGGTAGCTTCCATGTCTGAATTGTTTTATTTTTCCATAGTACATAGCACAATATCTTGTGCAAGAAAGGTAATCAATAAGTATCTACTAAGAAAAAGGTAAACAGATACATGAATGATAATATTGATGAATGAATCAAGACGCTGTATTATTGGCAAAAGAATAGCACATAAATCAATGGGACAGAGTAGTGCCCATATATAAATAGCCCAAACATGGCCAACTGACTTGTAACAAAGGTACAAAGATGATTAAATTGAGAAAAACTAATCCTTCAACATGAAATTCAGACAATTGAACTACATGTTTTGTTGTTTATGTTTTAATAAAGCTATACATTTACTTAAAACTAAAAAATCTTAAAGTAATCAAAATCAATGTAATATAAAAAGTCATAAAACTTCTAGAAGAAAATGAACACAATTTTTCATTTGATGATGAGTTTTAAGATACAACTCTAAAAACATAATCCATGACAGAAAACATTGGCATGTTTATGTTTTATTAAAAATAAAATATCTGTATGTGAGAAAAGTTGTTAAGAGAATGAAAAGTCAAGTTCTGAACTTGAGAAGATTAGTAGTAAACCATGTACCTAGAGAAGTAAGCTTAGAACAATTGAGGAACAAAGGTGGAGGAGGAGTCACTAAAATTATGGTGGAGGGAAGCTGACTCTTGGGGAAGGTGTAGTAGTGTTGGAATACTGTAAGAAAAAAGTATTGTTAACAGTATTATAAATCACAGTGCCTCAGAGAAACAAAAACAAATTTTTAATTTTTATATGATAGTAAGAATAAACAATATGAAAATGAAAATCAGGCAAAAGTCCTGACTAGATATCAATTTAAAGAGGATATACAAATGGGAAATGAGCATTTGAGAAAATGCTCAGCATCATTTATTGATAGGTTAATGTTTATAAAAGATAAAACCTTATTTTTAATGTATAAATAATGACTAGCATGGGTCATAGATCAAAAATATAAAACACTTGGAAGAAAATGTAAATAAATCTTCAAGACTGTGAATTTGGTGATAATTACTTACATCCAACACCAAAAGATAAATCAAAACAGTAAGGTACAGAAATTTTATTTTATTTTATTTAAATTTTGTGTTTATTTTGTTTTGTGTTTATGTCAGGATCCTCCATGAGCTACATCAGGATCCTCCGTGATCTGTATTACGGATTCACCACCAGAATCTCACCATTGTACAAAGAAGTGATCATCGACGTAATGAGAGGGGTTCAGCAGGGCGATACCGTTTCACTGAAACTCTTCAGTGCCACCCTTGAGAACATCATGCAATGACTGGAATGGGAAGGAATGGGAGTGAAGATAGACTGTCAACAACTACACAACCTCTGCTTCACTGATGACATTGTTCTAATAACACCAAACATTAGCCAAGTGGCATGAATGCTGGCCGACTTTGATCATGAGCGTGGAAAGATCGAACTGCAGCTGAATCTCACAAAGACAATGCTCATGAGAAACGAAGTATTTCCTGATGTTCCATTTGCCCTCAAAGGAATGAACATCTTCGGATGCAGCAGCTATGTGTACCTGGGTCGAAAACTCAACATGAGGAAGGACTTGGCGCCAGAACTGCGAGGAAGAAGAGAGCAGTGTGGAACACCTTCAAGAGCATCGAAGAAGTGGTTAAGAGGACGAAGAACCGCTGGCTCCGTGCACATCTTTTCAACTCCACCTTTCTTCCTACACTAATATATGCTTCAGAGACCTGGGCCCTATGAAAACAGAATGAGAATGCTATTCGAGTATCCCAAAGAGGAATCATAAGAGCTATACTTGGAGTACCATGTTTCACTCAAGTGAGAGAAGGGATCCGGAGTTCCAACCTCTATCAACGATCAAGAATCAGGGACACTCTCTTGTTTGCCAAGGCATCGAAAAACAGATGGGCCGGACACGTAATTTGAGTTAAAGATGACCGCTGGACTAGAGCTGTTACAGACTTGATTCCATGCGATGTCAAAAGACCGGGTGGCCACCCACCTACGAGATTGTCAGACTTCGTTGTCAAGACCCTAAATGAACGGTTTGAGGCTCTTCATGTTCCTAGAGCGAGCAGATGCCATTGGGCTACACTAACACACAACAGAGACAGATGGAAATGTTACTGGCGCCTGCTTGAGCAAATCATTGAGCAACAGGATGACAAGTGATACAAGTAATACAAATTTTGTGTTGCAGAGAAATCTTTTTAAAGAAAGTAAAAGAATAATTTAACATGAGAAAAATATTTGCAAATCATATATCTGTTAAAGAATTTATATCTGAAATATACAACAGTCTTAGATCTCAACAAAAGACAAATAATCCAGTTTAAGCATGGACAAAGCACTTGAATAGATAATACTCTAAAAATTATGTATAAGAAGCCAAAAATATGAAAAATATCCAAAATCACTGTGTAAACTCAAATCAAACCATAGTGAGATAGATATCATCACTTCACAATAGTGGAATGGTTATAATAAAAATGAACAATCACAAGTGTGGATGAGAATGTAGAGAGATTGGAAAACTCATACATTGCTAAGAGGTATGTGAAATAATGCAGCCTCTTTGAAAAAAGGTTTGGAAGCCCCTCAATAGGTAAACATATATTTGCCCAGAAATTCCACTCCTAAAGAAAATTGAAAATGTGCATCAAACAAATGTTTATACATAAATGGTCATATCAGTATTATACAAAAAGTGTCAAAAGAGTAGAAGCAACCTATATGCCCGTCATGTAAGTAATGGATAAACAAAATGTGGTGTGACACTACAACAAAATATTATTCAGTCATTGAATAATTGATGCACACAGTGACATGGATGAACTTTCTAACACTGTTAAATTAAGGAAGAAAAGGTCACAACCTATTTAATCAATTTACATGAAATGTCCAGAAAAAAGGTAAATAAGTAGAGATTGAAAGATCCAAAGATGAAATTCAGACTGCAACATGAGATTCTAACCATAACACAAATGTGTGAAAAAGCCTCACTGAAGGAAACAGAGAAGGGCTTATCTAAGCAACTTTGGAAGTTGTGGAATACATGAACCTAAGGAAAAAGGAGCTAAGTACAAGAAACATAAGATCATTTCCCATGAGGTTTGTATTAATGTTGATACCATTATACACATATTTTAGTGTTGGACAATAAAGCAAATGGACAGTGCGTGGTGGGAATCAGGCTTTCATATTGTGGGAATTCACAGATAAGAAAGCAAGGAAGATAGAATGAGTCACATAATAATGGATTAAAGTTGAAACGTCAGAATTTATGTTTATGTTCATTTTTGTATAAACACAGATAGCCACATTGAGCTAGATGTATATATATTGATTAATGTACATTATGTATATTTCTTTTTCAGTTAAGAAGGCCTAGAAGTAACAAAGCTTCAGTATGCAGCAAAAGCTCAGGTGTAATTCTTGATTTTTAAATCACTTTTTTCTACTAAAATAAATCTAAGTTACTTAAGCAAAAGACTGATTCTAGATCATGAAGCAGGAAGTGTATGAGTCTAGAGGATCTTATAATGCTAGAGAATGAGAAAATGTCCAAGAGAAAATAAAATGCACAATGACAGAGGGTTTTCAAAGGGATACATTGAAGAAGTTCCCAAGAGTCAAAGTTGGAACAATCTGAGGAACAAAATAATTAACGCATTAGGTTATAACCAAAATAAAAACCTAGGACTCTAGTGATAAAATAAATGGTTAATTAAATAAATGGGTGAAAATAGATATATTTTGTGTGTGCGGTTAAATTTTAAATACATATATATTTGTACTTAGCATTTATATAAAACTAAACATAGGGGCTGGGGTGATAGTACAGCGGGTAGGGCATTTGCCTTGCACACGGGTGACCCGAGTTCTATTCCCAGCATCCCAGCATCCTCTGAGCACTGCCAGGAATAATTCCTGAGTGTAGAGCCAGGAGTAACCCCTGTGCATCGCTGAGTGTGACCTAAAAAGAAAAAAAACTAAACATAGATTCATAAATACGAATACTTAGTCCTCAAGAAAATGGAGGAAGAGTAACTTGACTTTGAAGAATCCTGACAATACTGCCTGAGATGGGTGATCAAAATGACATGAAGATGTCAGTAAGGCTGTGCTGTGGTGTTGACTGTACATACCTGTGATTAAAAAAAAAAGGTGACAAAAATGGTACTTAATCTTCATAATCTTCTCCAAACTTAGAACTCCAAGACATTTTGGAAAAAACATCAGATAAGCTCAAACTAAGAGATGTCCTATAGAATAGTTGAACAGTTCTTCCCAAAACTGTCAAGGTTATCAAAAATGAGGAAGGCCTGAGAAGCTATCACAACTGAGAGGAGACCAGGCATGACAACTATGAAATGTGTTGTTCTTAATGAAATTGAAAAAAAAATACTTAGGAACTCTGGATTCAACATGGACTTTGTTGAATATTTTCTTTAAATAAACATCAAATCCTTTCAAGACTAAAAGCTTACTAAAAATTGTTTTAATATAGATATGACTATCTCCTACGAGTTTGGCCAAAGTTGATTTTTCAGAGGCATATAGGACAATTACATCTTTCAACATTCTTATTCCCATCATTGGTCTTTGTTGAAAAGACTGTTCATTAAAAGTCATATTTTCCCAAATTGTGAGAACTGAAACCCAGTGAACATTTTCTATTTTCTTTAGGTATATTCTTTCTCCTACTTCTAAACTATGCAACTTAACACACCCTCCCCTAGAATTTTCAGAACAATACTTTCTCTGCTTTGTCAATTGAATATGAGCAATGCCTTAAATATCTGGGGAAAATATTTAACCCCAAATCCAGAGTGAGATGCTATTGGCTTCCAGAATGAAATGCTTAGAGCAAAACCCAAATCAGAAAATGCCTAAAAAACATCAGTAAGATTTTATGTCACAGCAGGTCTGTTTGCCAAGTTCTTTACAAAGACCTGGGTTAAACTTTACAAACTAGAGCTAAAGAAAAGTAAACAAAACCACTTAATAACTGAGAAAACCAGTTAGAAATATATCTTATGGGATATAAACAGTATGACGTATAGTTGGCTACGTACTTGGGAATAAGTAGATCCAGAGCCCTGTTATGCCTCTAATTTTTATCTGCAGCCAGTTAAACTAGGGGTTACCTCTAAAATGTCAAATGGCCATTGTGAAGGAATTTATTGCAAGAGATATAATTCCCAATTCTGCCTGGTAAAACAAACTTTACAGAAGATTCCTGGACTCTTATAATGATGGAATACAATTGAAGCATTATAAATTCATAATCTCTTAGGACAAATAGCATTTGAAAATTCAACCTAGTTTCCAATTGACCATTGAAATAAGAATTTTCTCTAGAAGTCATGTGACAAATTCAATGTATAGCATGAAATCTCCCAATTGTGTGATCTCAAGACTACCTACCCATGTGCTCTAATCTTGCAAGGTTGGCAATAACAACATTGAGCTCATAAGTTCTCACATAGTTTGTGTTTAAATTGATGTAGGTTTTAGATAATAGCCACCTATTAGGAACCTTTTACCATGGGCTAGCACTGTTTGCTATATTGCTTTGATATTATACAAAAGGGGCCTACTTATAATACTCAAATTGCCACTGTCACTAAACAAATTTCTTTAAAGAAAGACCTATAAAAAGTCAATTAAATTTTGCCTGGAGCACCATTAGGTTGAAATGCTGCAACAGTAAAAGTCAAGATTAACTTCACCTTTTAAAAAGATTATATTACAAGCAAAACCATACTGGCATGTGGGGGACTTTGAGTTAATTCTGTGTCCTGAAAAGATTGGAAAATGGCTCATGTAAGTGTATCTTGAAAGTCCCTAGGGTGTTCTAGGATCTGGTTACCATTTCCCCCTCCCTGGTTGATCGCTCCAGTCACAAAGGCCCCAGGACACAACACAGCTCTGTATCCTACAATTTTGGTGGCCCAGGCAGCTGCATTAATCCTTTTCCATCCCCCAAAGCTTTTGAAGTGGTGACAGGAAACCAGCAGCTCTGCTGGCTCCACCCCTTTCAAGGGAGTTTTGTCTCTGAGTGTTTTAAACACTACCAGATCCAAGAAGGATCAGGTTTATGGTGGAATAATATCATCTTTGGCGATGGTGACACTGAGAAGAAAAGAAAAAGACAGAAAAAGAATATTCAAGCACTTTTTATAGGATTATAAGATTATTCATCAGGAGAGAGTTTGGATCAACTAATTCCAGTTCTTTTTTCCTGTCGCCTGTTCTCTGGTCACAGATCAGATAGTTCAAGCCATAGAAGGCATACCACCTCGAGAAGCATCTGTCGTGTTATGGATGGTTCTAATTGCTGGAAATATTTGCTTTATATTGAGCCAAATCCTGCCTCCCCATGACTAACATCTCGTGGTCCTATTGGGTCCTTGGGAACTATAGAAAATACGTCTCCACATTCAGCTGCCACATAGCTGTTTAAATATTTAAAGACAGACATGATTATAATAACAAAAACCATTATCATTTCCTGAGCATCTACTGGGTGACAGTTCTGTCCTAGATATTTTATGTGTGAAAGTAGATGGAGAGAATGTCCTGAACCCAAATAAATGTCTTACAGGAAAAGCACTGCATATATATATCTTTGCAAGGGAAACTTTGATTGCACTTACCATGGGGAGTTCTGAGAAACTCAAAGGCCACACTCAGCAGGGAAATATGTTTGCTATGGATTGTTCTGGTACCGAGGTGGATCTTTGTTTTGCTGAGGATCATGGTAAGTTTGGTTTTTTCAAGTTTGGGGGAAGTGGGAGAGGATGACTTGCTCTCAGAGAACAGGGTAAAGAATTTGGTGACTCCAGTTTTTTTTGAGGCATTAAGAGAAGCCAGAGAAGCTGGGTCAGGGAAGAATATACCACCTGCCACACACGCACACACACACAGACACCATGCACACACACACACCATGCACACACACACACACCATGCACACACACAAAAACCACACCCATTATTTTCATCATAATAAAGACTTTAAAAATAACATATGTGTACACGTGAGAGTGAGGGAGCTAAAGTCTAATAATTTGCTCTTGGAAGTGCACAGGGTGAATCTCCTTTGTCATCTGCTAGATGAAATATTCAATGAAATCTACATTGTTCCCCTACAGCCCCCAAATTCTATGAGGAGACTTTTTAGGAGAACTCAAAGAAGAACTTATGAGATCTGCATTTTGAGAATTCTGAGTCAGTCCCTAGAGAAATTGACACAAGAGCCAGAAGCCCAAATCTTAATGTCAACTCCAAGGTGTTATTGTTACTTTATCCATGAACATCTAGGAGTCAGAGAAATTAACTAACCTGCCCGTAATTATGAGTTAGGACTGTATCTGCTTATTTTACACTACATGACAACTCATCACAAGTTCTCCATGACTTACATTTTTTCTCTACGATTTACATTTTTGCTTGGTCAACTTTTCCTCAAGATTTTATCTTTCAGATCTTTCTCTATAACATACCTTCTATTTAACTTTCTTGGACCGAAATTGTCCAGTTTGCCCTCTTCTAGTTAGATTAGTACAGCAGTGCATAATCTTCTTTTGATAATACAAGTTCCCTTTCACTATATTTTGGAATTTTTTAATATAAGTCAAACATGTTTTCCCATTTCTATCTATATACAGCTTTGTTCCTTTGCACATAAATTTTTCTGACTACTAAAGTGACATATTCCTCAACAAAATTTTGGATTTTATGAAAACTATAAAGAAAAACAGTTATCTCTAACAGTCACAAAGTATAATTGTTAATAGTGTGGGGGTGTAGTCTGTCAGTTGTACTTAATACATGTGGATATATATTTTAGAGTTACTAGTTTAGGTTTAGTGCCAGACAATATTTATCATGTTTAATTTTTACTTGATGATTTAGTCCTCTTGTCTCAATATATCAACATAAGTTTGAATTCTCATGATTTAATTTACGTAAATGTCCCAGAAACCTTTAGCAGTGCCCTCTAAAATACTTATTCGGGGCACCATGCTTTACAGTACTGTTAATGATAGGGTTTCATGCTACAGTGTTCCAACCCAATTCCCTCTACCAGTGTTTGCTTCTCCACCACTGTCTCAGAATCTCAGACACTCCTCCCCTCATTCCACCCCAACCACTCCCTGCTTACACTCTTTCATAGGAGTTCTTCTCTCTCTTTTTCTACCTTATGGATCACTCAGTTTCAGTTCTCACTTGATTCAGGTTATATATTTGAAATAATTGAACACTGTCACCTACCTAAAGTATTGTTTTTTTCCCTTTCTTTTCTTTTGGGGGGGGAGGGGAAGCATGACACATCCAGTGATACTCAGAGATTATTTTTAGTTCTGCACTCAAGTATCACTCCTGGAGATTTTGAGGGTGGGTGAGGGAATGTGGTGCTGAGATCAAACCTGGTTGTCCTGTTGCAAGGTGAACACCTTACCCACTGTATTATCATTGGGGCCCGTTTTCTTTTTGTTTTCTAAATCATTCCTTCTTGTTCTTTATTTTACGTCACTGAGAGCACCTTCTCAGTTTTCTTTGCTCTTTTTTGCATTTTCCCAAATGTTCCGGTATACAATTTTTTATCTCCCATTTTCTTTCAAATGTTTCTCTCTAGATGATTTCTCTTTTTTTTTCTTTTCTTTTTTGGGTCATACCCACCGGTGCACAGGGGTTACTCCTGGCTCTGTACTCAGGAATTACTCCTGGTGTCATCTAGATGATTTCTCATGCCCCAGGACTTGAAATATCCTCTTCGCTCAAGTGAATCCTATATTTATGTCTGAAGCTCCGTTCAGTCCTGATCCCTCCACTAATCCATACTCCTAATGCTTACTCGACATCTCTTGGATAACTAAAAACATCTCAAATTAACACGTCCAAATCCAGATGGTCAGTTTCTCTTCGAATCTACTCTGTCTAGATTCTTGTCCAGTTCAATAAATGGTAACTTCATTCTGTCATTTACTCTTAAGACAAACTCCAAAGTCACCCTTCTTTGACACTGTGTAAAAGGAGAGCACCAAAGACATATGAAGACAATAACAACTAACCATCTTTACCACCAGTGCACAAACAGCTTTATATTTTGCATGGATGATTGGAGTAACCTTCAATCTAGGTTTCCTCCTTTCTTGGAAAGCTCCTAAAATCCAAATGAATCTTTCAAAACTTACTGAGTCTTCTAAAACTTAGGTGAAAAGAGTTAAGGTTAGGATTAGTTAATCCATGCATTCCTCAACTCCAAACCCTGCAGTGGCTCTCATCTCTCTTGAGTAACAATTATCTATATCCTTAACCATGGCTCATCAGGCTTTACATAATATCATCACCTGCTTTCCATAAACTCTCTTCCATCCTTTCACCCTCACTCTTTCCATTCTAGTGACCATGACTTTGCTGCTTCTTGAATGCAAGTGAGCTCTGCCTTAGAGTTTTTACTTCTGTCTCCACTTCCTAGAACATCCTCATAAGTATCTTCACTTCATAGGTCTCTGCTCAAATATCAGGGCACCATATCCCACCATTTCCAAGTGACCTTACCCACTTATACCACATTTTCTACATTATAAATATCACTATTTTCCTTTTTTGATTTTTTTTACATTTCTCATTTTCTTCCCTCAAATATATATCTGAGAGAACAGAATTGGCTTTTATTGTTTCCTTCAGTCCTCTACTTTAAATACTTCGAGCAGCATTTGGCACATGCTGAGAGCTTAACTTATGTTAGTTGAGTGAATTTACTGATAATTGAACTTATCTCTTGACCACAAAAGATTAGCAAAGGTACCAGGTGTAAAAAAAAAAAAATCAACTAGTTCTTCTTCCAGGGATTAAGAAGGTTGAAACTGGTATGCAAGTACTAGACTCAGGCGTCTTCTTTTTTTTCATCATGTGAATTCCAGAAACAGGGAGTCATTTCCTCAAGGAAGAAACAAATTTCCCATATATAATATAAAGTTAAGTATATCATGGTTACTATATACTTGATAGCAAATGCATAGTAAATTAACCCTTATGATCTGGCAAATAGCCCTTTGAGATGGTACTATTATTATCTTCATTTTATGGATGAGAAAACTAAGAAAGTTGAGTGATTTTACCAACATCATGAAGAGCTGAGATTCAAACTAGAGCTGCACTGAAGCATTGTGCATTTCTAGAGTCAATGCCTATTTTCTCTAGAGCTTCATTCTATTCCTAAAAATGGCTTCCTATTTCAGTTATTCACATCCAGTACCTACCATTACTAACAAAGTTAAAGTGGCTTTTAAGTTCAGAAAAGTAATTTTTCTATTTCTTGGCTACAAGGTTATGAAAATTTCCATCAAATGCCTTGTTGATATCCAGATCCATTGCTATTATAATAGCCTCCTGATTAAAATTCCTAACAACAACAACAAATAAAGTTTATTTGATCTGACTTATTTCCTGGGAAACTGCCTTAATTTCTTTTCTAGACATGAGACTTCCCACTCAATAGGGTTCCATGATGTGCATTTGCGTTCTTTTTCCAAAATTTGAGGATTTACCAAGCAAAAGTTTTCTAGCATCTCTCCCATATTATTTCTCAGGGCAGTCTGTAAAAGCAAAGCTTCAATTTATTTTAGCAATTTGGGGTGTAAATCTTAGGAGTGCACTGATGGTGATGAGACTGTGTAACTCTTGGCCTTCTCAAGTCTTGGTTGGCTCTGAGTGTTAGGGTGAGATGAATATTGTTATTCTTCGTGAATGTTACAGGCTGAGTAAAAGTTCAGTAGCTGTCTCATGTCATCTGTCAACTATTTCCATTTTTTTTTAATATAGTAGGCCAATATACTTTTCCTGGTTTTCTTGAGCATTAAAAAGTTTGTTCTTGGAGCTGGAGTGATAGAACAGTGGGTAGGGTGTTTGCCTTGCACGCGGCTAACTGGCTGACCCGGGTTCGATTCCCAGCATCCCATATGGTCCCCTGAACACCGCTAAGAGTAATTCCAGAGTGCATGAGCCAGGAGTAACCCCTGTGCAACCCTGGGTGTGACCCAAAAAGCAAAAGAGTTTGTTCTTGTTTCTAGTTTGTTTTGTGAATCTCAGCTCAGCCATTTTTTAGCCTTTTTCATGAAAATGAAGCTGAATCCTTTTGCTTTAAAAATCCATCTATTCTTCATCATTAGAAAGTCCATGACTTTTAAAAAGTTGAGAGCCTTGATATATTCAGATTATTTACTACATAATCACATTGTTAAGATTGCCAGATAAAATATAGGCTGTCCAGTTAAATCTGAATTTCAGATAAGAGAAAATATAGTATAAATATGCCATCTGTTATTTGAGACATGTACTAAAAATGTTGTGCTTTTACCTGAAATTCAAATTTAATTAAGCATTTTGCAATTTACTGCTAAATATGGAAATCATGCATGTTGATTCTATTTTTCTTGATTTTGCTTTGTATTTACATTATTTCAATTTTTACTACTATTTTGGATGCCAATGATATGAAAATTTTAACTGAAAAATTCCCATTTCTTTTCAATAAATTTATTAATCCAATGTCCTGTGTATCTTTAGTTTTTACAGCCTGGTGGTAGGATAACATAGCCTCAGGTAGTTTAGGTTTATTGGGTTACTCCCGTTACAGTGCTCCTATTCCTCTTTGTTTATTTGTAACTTCTTTCTTTGTGTTCTGTTGTTTTTCTCTTCTCCTTGAGTCCTTTGCATAGTTTATTCAGAGCAAGTCCTTTTTGTATGGACACAGGAAGACTTAACAAATGTTATGCTTTTGTAACCTGGGAGTCATTTGACTCTACATGATATTTTCCTCCTGGGCATCTGTTCTCTTGACCTAAGCCTCAGTTGCCCTTACTTCCTAGCATCCCCAAAGCAGGGTCCCGACGAGGGACGAGACGGACCCAGGGCAAGTGGTGAGTTGTGTGCTACCCTGGCACCGAGATGGGCCTGGCCAAAGTGCCTATAAGTTAGAGCTTGATCATGGACAAATGTTGTCATGATCCAAACAGTGATAACTATATTTGGACCCTGCCAGGGTGAGGAATGATTAATCTGGCCTGAGTGCTGTGGTCTGAGCTGTGGCAAGGAGAGCTGCCTTACAAACCTCAATGTATCCCTTGCTATGTCCATGCAAAAATAACTAGTATTAAGATGTTAATAAGTGTTTGGACTAAGGAAAAGAAAAAAATCTTAAGAGTCTGGAAGGGCTTTGGAATGCCTTGCCCTCAGGAAGGGCTTTCTTATGTTGATTTTGCTACCTGGCTGGGTGTAGCCTAGAGGGCAAGGAGAGAGACAAGTAGGAGGAGAGACTAGAGGGAGGCTGCAGTTGATCCAGAGAGAGGCCGGAGCTGGGAGTGCGGGAGATGAGAAAGATGGAAGATTGAATAAACAGTAACTAATTAGCAACCAGCTTGGTCCTCATTCTTCCTTCGCGTGTACTTGGCCAACGGCCGTCCCGATCCAGTCCACACACTGCGGTTCCAGAGCACCGAACGCGGGTGGTGAGACAGAGCCGCCTGGATAGCCCGCGAGTGCACTCACCCCTCGGCGGGCTTTAGTTTTTTACATCTGGTTGTGGGGAACAAGACTGTGCATAGCTTTGTGTGAACACTGGGTACTGTTTTCTATAATTCTATCATTTCAGTTGTGGTGGTCAAAACTGGAGGATGGTGAGAAAGTGAGTATTTTTGGCATCTTTCAGGCAAAGGCCAAGAATGCTGCTGAATTCCAACAATGTCCATGATAACCCCTGTAATAAAGGTCCTATACAAAAGTTTTCTTCATGTTTTAGGATATTTAGCAGAAACTAGGAAGTGTTCATGTTGTTGAAATTGTGAGTTGTGCTCTAATACTTTGAGGTGATTCTTTCCTTAATCTTTTGGAGTTCTTTTATATGTCTGTGCATGTCAGTATTCAGATAAATAAGAAAGACTCTCCATTGATTTATGGAGTTCTTTGTGTAACATTTTTATTTTTCAGTACTCTTTTTGTTTGTTTGTTTTTTGTGGCTGCACCTGGCTGTGCTCAGGGCTTTCTCCTGGTTCTGCACTCAGGGATCACTTCTGGTGGGCTCAGGGGACCATATAGGGTGCTGAGGATTTAATCTGGATCAGCAGCATGCAAAATAAGAGCCCTTCCCACTGCATAATCTCTCCAACCCAGTACTCTGTCTTATAAATCATAAGTCTCTTATTATCTCTGGACTCTCAGGTGTTTACCTTGAATGCAGGAAATTTTATGTCTATGCTTGGGTGCCCTGTCCCTGCATAGAGACTTAGAAACTGACTCAGGGTAGTTAAATTAGTGAGGTCTAGGCTCAGCTCATCTGTTTCACATCTCCCAGGGATGCTGTCCTTTATGGCCTGATGTTCAGAGTCTTACAAAGTGCTGCTTCATGTATTTTGCTCATTTAAAAAATCACTTCTCATGGAAAATCAATTTGTTCTCTTTTACTTTATCTTGCCATAAGTTTAAGTCCCATCACATCTTTTGAAATATGTTTACCCTTGCTTTTTCTGTCCTGTTGTTTACTGTGTTCTGTAGATGATTGGTAAGCAAAGAAGTACATAGTAATTTATACATATGTTTGTCTGAAAGTACTTGTACATGCACAGTACACAGACACACAGTATCTCCTATAATAAACTATACTTCACTCACCTTTCTGTGCATGTTTTTTTTTACTTCTGGGATTTTTCTGTGGCTCTTGAATTTTTAAAGTAGTTTACCCAACAAGTACTTTAAAATTACAAAAAATAAAATGCCCTTGGCCTAAGAATTCATATACCAGTTGTAAGTTTTATTTGATGGTAAATGGCTGAAATAGATGCCCTGGAGAGAACTGGTCCTTTTGGCAGTACTGGCCTTAGGCAAAATAGTTAAGTAGGTGAAGTATATCTTTAGGGATCTCCTAGCTTCTGCTGCCTGACCTATCCCTACTCCAGAGCCCTTGAATTATTTCCCCTAATGTCAGAGCAAGTGCTGCTTTCAATAATTTTTAACACTTGACTGTCGGTGATTAATAATTTTTACTTTTCTTAAACTATTTTCATTTTGAGAGTGAAAGCTTTACGTACATAGAAATTAAATGGTTTTAACTCCTTTGACTGGAAATGGTTGCTTGTAGCACTTTGTTGAGAAGGTAACTCAGCAGAAGAGTGATTGATTAGTGATGTCTACACATACAAACATGGAGGGTGAGAAATGTGGCATGCCTTCTCTAATCTAGAAATGTTCTTTCCATTGGAAAACTTCCAAACACTAGAGATCGAGTGTTAAAAAAGACTTTTGGGGACAATTGAAACTCATTAATGGCCTTGAAATCAGCCCAAATAGGGTTGTTGTATGGCATCACATAAAAGTTGAGATTGCGTTTTCAAAGTGTAACAAGAATGTAGTTAAATATCATAAATATAATGTAATTCCAGAGAGATCTTTTTATACTAGCCTTCAGTTTGTGTGTGTGTGACCTTAGAGGGCATTCCATTTTGTTCCCTCTTTACCTTTTAACTATCTTCTTTAAGGCTCATATAGTAACCAATGCAAAGTAAGCATTTCTAGATCACTGAAGTATTTCTTTCATACTTTACTATCTTTGTGAACTGAAAGATCATCTAAAACTCCAAATATTTCACTTATTTCCAAGGTATTTAATGGCTATACATAACAAATGTCTTCTATGTTAGAGAGTAATTCATCTATTTGTCTCTTATATATATAATATAAAAAATGAGGTAGGTATTAGCTTCTATAATACAGAATTACAGAAAGGATCAGTATCCTAGACTTATCTTTGCAATGCTCTCTTCAAGGTCAAACTTGCTAGTATTTTCATAGACATAGACTGACAGAGGCACTAGTATCATTCCCTTACTAAATCACCTGAATGTCTTATGAGTTCACTAGCCTATAAGTTTAGAAGATATGGTGTTAGTATGGCTATAGGATCATGGTTTGGAAACTCTAATTGTATTATTGAACCCCTTAGTCCTCTTGTTGCACGGCTCCCTGAAGATATCTGGAGGCATTTTTATAGCCTGGTTATTCCATCATATTCTTCTGCTTTAACATCTGGCACCTGGGAAATGCTCTTTGTCCTTCTTCCAGAACACTTCCGAGGAACCTTTGTTTCTCTGTCTAAAGTTCCCTTCCAGGTGCTCTAATGTTAAAGATACATGCCAATAAATTGTATCAGGCTGCCTTCCATCTTTAACTCTCCTGAAGACCCATTACAGCCTCAGAGATGGAAATGACATTTCTTTCTCTGCTTGACATTTGGTTCTACAGACTCTGATCTACAAAGATTGTTCTTGAAACGTTAAAACAAAATCCCTTTTGAAAATAACTCCCTAAGCTTCTCCCTAAGCTTCCCTATAGCTTTTCTTTCCTGAATTTGACTAGGAGAACTTTTCTCTCTTTTCCAGCATGAGCTTCTCACCATATATTGTCTTCCATACCAGTCTCCTTTCCCTCATGCAAATTAATTCATAAAAGCAAAAGTCTGGAAGCAAGATTTGCTGCCTAACAATCTCATGACCCCCTTGATGCTGGATCCCAGTTTGTTTGGCAACAATGCCCAGATAATTGATAGTAGAGGAAACTGACAATCAGGTTATACTGCTGGATATAAATCATGCCAGAAGTGATATTCTCCTGCAGGTTAGAATCTCAAGAATCTGCCGCAAATGTATGCCATATCATTGAGAGATGCTTTCCTCATTTCAAGGGTGCAATGGTTGTTTATCCCCCCCTGCTTCCCCCAACTATCTTTTAAAGTTTTTAAAAGTGGTGGACTGAATGATTTCCCTGCTGTTCTATCTTGCATTCAATTCAAAAAGTTAGATTTCATGACCTTCTACACAATTTGTACTGCAACAGAATGTTGCCTGCTCTGTGTTGAGAATAAAGGTAAGTTAGAGAAATAATTCAATGGGTTAAGCACATGCTTTGCATACAAGAATCCCTGATTGATCCCCTCAGGCATTGCTGGAGTGATCTCCAAGACAGACCTGGGAGTAGTCCCAAACACAACTGAGTGAATCCCCCAAAATAAACAAAGAAAAAAGAGTGACCTCTATCACAACCATAATGGCAAGAGAGGTAGAACCACTGTTTCTGAATGAGATACGGTTGATTGTCTGGTTTCTAAAAGCTCTAGAAACTGCTAGCAAGGTAGGTAGGCTATAATGAGCCTTTGGTGCAAAACAAATGCCCAGATAGTGATGTCTCTTCACCTCACACCAAGTTCTTCACTCCCTATGATAGATCTTTCTTTCATACTGAACTGTAATGAGTTAGTGTTCACTGGTACATTCACATTGAATATTAGCAGTCAGTGAGCTTTATTTCTGCATTTAACAAAAAGAGAGAATTGAAAAAAGAATGTCAAACATCCAAAATGAAATTTTTCTGATTCAATAGCATTGGAAAAAATCCACAAGTGTTTTGCATGGGGTTTTCAAGTTGCCTAGGGTGTCTGTCAGGAATTTGATCAATTTTTAAGATATCTTGATGAAACTATATGAATATACTCTTCAAGGGAATAATTAATTCCCTAGGGAGAGCCCTCATTAAAAATCATGGTATAAAAGAGAAAAGAACATACTAAAAAGCTAAGAAATCACTACATAAGCTGGCTGACAAATCTTCTTGGAAGATGATGGAGGAAAATGAATGCTTCAAGTGCAGGTCACTGATTGAGACTCTTATTGTCTAGAGGAAAGGAGAGTGAAAAACATTGCAGCATGGAATCCCACACAAAGGTTTGCCTTTCAAGGCCACTGGCAGAAAGGTTCAAGTTCATCTCACATACTGAGAGACAATCCAGCACAAATATGAACACCAAAAAAGCTAGCTACCCAGGTCGGAGAACCTAACATGAATCTAGAAGTACAAGAGAATCTCTACGACCATTAGTCCACTTTCTTTTCTTTCTATAACTTCCTAAACTCCTACATGACTTGATGAAATATGAAAATCTGAGGCTTTTGCTAATATGCTGAAAAAGAGAGAACTCATAAGCCTGGGTGTCATCTTGCCTCTTTGTTTGCTCGTATTTGGCAACTCTGTTGGGGAGAGATATGTGTTTTTTTTCCCTTTGCTGATTTTATTTCACATAGGAAAAGCAAATCATGCCTTGGTTCTTAACTAATTGGTTCCATAATTTTGAAAGATATTGGCCTCTTCCATCTTTTATTAGTTTGTTTTGCTTTGTACAAGAGAGAACACGGACTTTTTCAGAATAGAAAAAAACCAAGCTAAGACAAAGAGACAAGCAAGCATGAAACATGTTCAAGGGGAGTATAAGCTTGAAGATCAAACCATGCATGACTCCTTCCTTTTGATCTAATACATCATACTTGCAATAGAACAGACCCTTTTCTATTCTCATTCTTCCTAATTTAAAAGCTAGGAACACTTCAGTCGCACTAATGTGACCACATCTATATTTGCTCTGGTCCTTTTAGTTCAACTTATGGTACTATCAGAACTTCAGGTCTCATAACAAGAGCTTATATATAAAGACTGGTAATTTGAAGAATGGGATAATTTGTCTTCCTCATTAGAAGGATGAAAGATGGATGAATTAGTGAATTTATGTATAAATTTGAACTCCAGATCTAGGATACAATCTCAACTGTTAGTTTATTCCAATGAAGATGACCAGTGTGGGTTGTTAACATTTTTTATGTTAAAAAATTTTCTGTCAAACCTTGTTGTACTAGTTCTATATTAAGAATATAATCAGAGTAAAATTTCTTATGATTGAACTGCTTGGTCATTTATATTTTTGGCAAATAGTCGTGAATTGCTCTTTCAAAGGGAGTCATCACTCACATCGAGGTTTTTCACTGAAGAAGAGAAAAACTGATTAAAACATATATATGCTCAGCTATGTTCATTACTGTACTATTCACCATAGCCAACATGTGGAAACAAATCAAGCTCCAAATAACAGATGGATGATTGATATGGTATATGTATATATAGTATATACATGCGTAATGTATAGAATTTCTACTCAGGTATAAGGAAAAGATGAAATCTTGACTTTTGTGACATGGCTGAAACATGTGGCAGGGCAGAGGGGTGGGGAGTGGTGAGGTAATGTTAAGTAAAGTAAATCAAGAGAAAGACAAATGTCAGACTGTACACTTATATGTGGGATACAAAGAAACTGAGTGAGGGAACAGAAGGAGATAAAGGGAACAAACAAAAACAAACCCTGGGACTACAATGATCATAGAACTGAGGTTCGCAAAGGTAGGGAGTGGAAGGGATGCAGGCCTAGGGGCTCATGGACAGTGGAAGAACGATAATGATACTTGGGTTGTGAGAGTGATGTGGTAAGGTACATTGTAAAGAGGTATAAACTTGTACCCTTATGACATATTCAGTCTATAAATCCTTACCTCTATTTTTTAATCTAAATTTTAATTAATGCAAGCAAAATTTAATGAAGAATATAAATGGATACAATAGTTAATTAAGTTATTTAAGGGTATTCATTTACATCCACTCCTCATTAGATAAGTAGATGTTTGATGAATCCTTACCAATTCTGGATATTTAATTTTTCTCAATATATTTGATGAAAGAATCTCCTGCCCCCATGTCAGGCTATCTTCACCGAGGTCCCCTCAGAGCGGGGGTAGGTTAAGTTTCCCTCCCCGCTCCAAGCAGAGCCTCGGCAGCCGAAAACCTCCAGAACTTAGGCACAGCCATGCTCAAGGCCACTCTCCATACACTTGGATGGGCCTCACACACAAAAGAACCGGCAGAGGAACCCAGGTGTGC
The DNA here is from genome assembly GCF_027595985.1 of Sorex araneus. NCBI lineage: Eukaryota > Metazoa > Chordata > Mammalia > Eulipotyphla > Soricidae > Sorex > Sorex araneus. The sequence goes on along the minus strand of NC_073303.1, from coordinate 336,526,399 downwards.
GGGACCTGGGTTGAGATCTCCAAGCCTGCTCAGATTGGGACTCGGCCTCCTCCACCCAGATCCCTAGTTTTCCAGTAGCTTGGCAGTTCACCCACTGCCAAGAGAGTGGGTGAACTGCCCCCAGAACCATGTAATATCATCAACAGCCAAGATCCAGAGACTATAAAACAGAGCTCCCGGAAGAGAGCGATGCAAAATATCGCATGGCAGAGCCTGGCAATCTGTCTGAGGCGTATTCAATATGCCAAAAACAGTAACAATAATGGGCCTCATTCCCCTAATCCTGAACGTGACAGGGACAAATGGAGACATAACTGGTGCCCGCTCAAGCAAATGTATGAGCAACGGGACGACAGCGATATGGTGATATTTGATGAAAATTGTTTTTAACTAACATTCTAATTTTAGTGAGTGGTGTTCATTTTAAATTTCAAATTTGCTCATGTCACTCCCCTGGATAGAATTTTTTGATGATTTCTGTCAAAATAACTAGGATGGTTCTTAGTATCCAGTTCTGCTGTTAACACAGGCTGTGTGCAGGCATATGATATGCCCCCTGTAAATCGCTCCAGTGTCTTCTGTAAGTGTCTGAATTCTGAACTCACTGGCTTCTTCTGTATAACTTGGGTTTATGGTCCTTCTACTTCTAGAAAGTTGTTCATACTATTTTCTATGCCTGGAATTTTAGCTTTATTCTTTCACTCCACATGTTCCTATTTTGTCTTAGTGCCTAACTCACTCATCCTTCATATTTCATCTTGGAAATCCCACTTCTTCAGAGAGAACTCTAGACACCTAGTTTATCTAGGTTATTGTTGCTGCATGCTTCCATTCTAATTCATAAGCATATTCACAGCACCAAGTAAATGTATGGTCTAATATATAGTGGTTCTCCCTTGGCTTTATGTCCTGCCAAGATCAGGAGACATTGAACCTGGCCAATAGAACAACTGGACAATGAAATTAGGAAAGTTTGTTGAAGGAAAGGGAAAACCTGGGAAAAAAATTTAAATGATAGGTATTGTTTCAAAAATATTATCTTCTTACACATGTGCAGGAGGAGTCATTAACACTCTAAATGCAACAGAGGCCACCCCTCATCCAGAACACTTGGAAGTGTTCTCAGTCATCTCAAGATTTCTTTTCATTTGTGAACAGCAACAATAATAAAGCAACTTTTCAGTAGACCAGAAGGTACAGTCTGATTTATGGAAATTAAAGAGACAAGAAAGAGTATTCTTTAATATTCCCTAAATGTCACTTCTTATAAGCTATTGTATGGTTTTGATTCAAGGAAAGTGGGAAAGAAAGACACTGAGCAAAGTTGCTTTCTTTGTTTCTATTAGTTTTTGATAGTTAAATAATTGTTGAAACATGATAGGGGTCAAAAGGGAAGTTGAAAATCTAGTATAAGAGACTACAAATATTGTGTCATATAAAATTTATTTGACAATTTTTTAAAACAAGTTTCAATATCTAGTAAGCATTATAGTTGTTCTGAAGTGGGAGGCATCATGTAAATTAGCACCTTTTTTTTTTTGTGCCATACCTGGATGTGCTCAGGGGATATTCCTAGCTCAGTGTTCAGGAATGACACCCGGTGGTGCTCAGGTGACCATTTGCAGTGCCAGGGGTCAAACTAGAGTCAGAATTATGCAAAGCAAGTAACTAAACTCTTCTCGTACTTTCTTTCTGACATTGTAAATGAGTACTTAATGTCTTTTTTGAAAATACACCTTTTGCCAACAGTGATGAGATCGCCAAAAATTTTCATTTCTAAGGTATGCACCAAATGTAAATACAATTTCAAGTCAGCAAACATGTATTAAGCTTCTACTATACACTGTGCTTTATATAATGTAATTTATTTAATAAATATACGGGGGAAGAGCTATTATAATTGCCATTTTGCAGATGGAAACATAAGGGCTTAGAGATTTTACATAATTTGCCTCAGTCACACAGCTAGAAAACCATGAACCCAATTCAAACTCAGGCTTTCTATTTTTAGTTCCAGCCTTCTACCACAAGACTCATTCCATGTCAGTAATTGGGTGCTAGGTGAAGAAGCAGCTCTGACAGAGAAGGGATCACCAAGAAATGGGTGATAGGCAGGCCCACTAGGAATGGGAGATACAGGCTGAAAATAGACTATAGACTGAACAAGATGCCTACTTAATACCTCTGTAGCAAATCACAACACCCAAAAAGAGAGCAAATGGGAATGCTCTGCCACAGAGGCAGGGTGGGGTGAAGGGGACAGGGTGGGGGTGGTGGGAGGGATGCTGGGACCATTGGTGGTGGAAAATGGGCACTGGTGGAGGGATGAGCTCTCGATCATTGTATGACTGAAATGTAAGCATGAAAACCTGTAAGTCTGTAACTTTGTCTCACGGTGATTCACTCATAAAATATTTTTTTAAAAAAATTCTATTTAGGAATGTCTGCAAAAAATGAAAGTGACAATGAAATGGAATGTGTAAAATAAAATTGAGAGTGAGATGGCTTGATAGAAACCTCTGACAGTTACTGGAGAAAGATGATATGCAAGTGGTCCGGAGGAAAAGGGACTTGAGGAGACTTGAAGAGACAAGTTCTCAATGTTAATACCTAGAATCATCTAGAGAGTGCTCTAGAAATCACCCATGAATTTGACAATTTGTAGGTCTGAGGCTGGATTCAATATTCTGCATTTCTAAATTCCCAAAGAATGGTGATGCTGCTGCTACGTTGATCTTATTTTGAGAATAATTACTTGAAAAATAAGATATTTGCAGATAGCATATAGGGCTGGAGCACATGCATTACATATTTAAGGTGGCAGCTTCCATCTCTGGCACTGCATGGCTCTTTAGGAAATGTGAGTATAACCCCAGTAGCCCCAGAATAATGTAAAAATGATTCCCCCCAAACTTGCAAATTTGAAAAACAAACAGTGAGTAGACAAAGAGTTATAGACTGTAGAAGCAAAGGAATTGTCTGAGCTTGCAAAGGTTTTAGACGAACTCAAAAGAGTTTCAATTATTTGGTTGGCTGAAAAATGAGGAATAACATTCAATCATCTGAAAAAGTTAAAAAGAGAATAAAATGCTAAATCAAAGAAAGGGCTGGAGAGAAAAAAATGTTAACTCACACAAATTGATTCTGGTTGGATAAGTTGTTTTCCTTTGCCGATTTTAATGAAGGTAAACTTGTTTCTGAAGCTGAGTAGAAGTTCTCAAGAGATGGGAAAAGCTCAGAAATCATGACACTATATGTGTATTGTGATACTGAAATGATCTCTGAGTATCAGAGAAGGGGTTGTTGGCCATTTAAGGAATCAGCTTGAGGACTGGAACAATAGTACAGTGAGTATGGCACTTGCCTTACATGTTGTAAACCTGGGTTCAATCCCTGGCATCCCATATCATCCCCTGAGCACCACCGGGAATGATCCCTGATGCAGAGTTAAGAATAAGTTCTAAACACTGATATGTGTGAGCTAAAAACCAAAAAAAAAATTATCTTGAGAGTCTTTCTCCTTCACACCCTCACACATATACTACTCCCTATCTGGGAAAATAAAGTACACTATTAAATAACCCATTTAAATTATAGTAGGGTGGTAACATTAATTTTATGTGTCAACTTGATTGGGCTAAGGGATGCCCAAATAGCTAATAAAATATAATTTCTGACTTTATCTGAAAAGGAGTTTCTGATTCAGTCAATTGAATAAATAACCCTTGCTAACGTGGGTGGGCATTTTTCAATCTTTTAGGGACAGAAAGAAGCAAAAAGACAAAGAAAATGTAGATGCTCTCTTAAGGTGGGGTGTATTGCTGGCCCCAGACATCAGAGCTCTTGGTGTTTTTGATTCCCTGATCTTTGGTTGAACTAATTTATATCAATGGCTTTCCTGCGTGGAAAGTCTCCTCTTCCTTAGCTGCATAAATTGAGTTTTATTCCAGGAATTGATTCTTTTTCTCTCTCAATCATTACATTGCATAAATATGTTATATATAACATTATAATATAAATATAACATAATAGCAACAATTATGCTTTATATATGCACATATCCCATTGGTCTGTTTCTTTGAAGAACCTTGATTAATACATAGGAGAAATAAAATTTGCTCACACTGATATAAATATTTGCTTGGTCATTTCTTTTTCACTCATCCATTAAAAATGAGATCAGGGAACATTGCCTGAAAATGAGGTTAATTCATTTTAATATATAGACATGGGAACAAGGGAGGCTCTGGACCAATGTTTTTATCATAACCCGCACATGTACATCTATAAACATAAAGCTCATGGTTAAGGCCAAACCTGAGATGTTATGCTGGCTCTGTAGGTCAGCAACAAAACGTGAGAGGTCAGACTCTGCAGGAAGGGAAGCAGATGATGCAATTACATGTCTTTGACAATGATCTTTGGGGACACCACCAGATATTTTCTGAAGTTCTGAGTCAGTCACTGTTTTGACCAAGTAAAGAGATACTTTTGCTTGGGTGCTCAACAAATATTTATTGAGTGAATGAATGTGTTTATTCTACTAGGAATTTAATGAAAAAGTATCAGTTTCAGGAAGAGTAATAAGTGTTGGGGGGAAAAGAGAAATAGGTTTCATCACTGCCTAATCACTGTCACTGTATCACTGTCATCCTGTTGCTCATCAATTTTCTCAAGCGGGCACCAGTAACATCTCCATTGTGAGACTTGTTGTTACTATTTTTGGCATATCGAATATGCGATAGATTGCTGGGCTCTCCAAGAGGGGCAGAGGAAACGAACCTGGGTTGGCTGCATGCAAGGTAAACACCCTACCTGCTGTGCTATGACTCCAGTCCAGAGGAAAAATATATAACAGCAAAATATGTAAAATGCTAGGTGGGAAGAGGAGATGGTAATTTTTTTTATTATTATTTTATTGAAGCACCGTGAGATAGTTACAAGCTTTCATGTTTGGGTAACATTCACACAATGATCAAACACCCATATCTCCACCAGTGCACATTCCCCACCAACAATATCCCCAGTATACCCCCCCTTACCCACCCTCCCCTGCCTCCATGGCAGACAATATTCCTCATACTCTCTAATTTTTGGCATTATGGCTTGCAACACAGACACTGAGAGGTTATCATGTTTGGTTCATTATCTACTTTCAGCACGCATCTCCCATCCCGATTGATTCCTCCAGCCATCAGTTTCTTAGTGATCCCTTCTCGATTCCATCTGCCTTCTCCCCTCAACTCATAAAGCAGTCTTCCAGCTATGGGGCAATCCCCCTTGCCCTTGTATCTACTGTCCTTTGGTGTCAGCCTCATGTGACGTTATTCTATACTCCACAAATGAGTGAAGCCCTTCTATTTCTGTCCCTCTCTTTCTGACTCAATTCACTTAGCATGATACTCTCCATGTCTATCCATTTATAAGTAAATTTCATGACTTCGAGATGGTCAATTTTGAGGAGACACTTACAGTGGACCAGAAGTTCTACAGAGAAGGAGTAGAAAGAGCAGTCTAGTCATTGATGACAAGGTCTAAGGGAATACATATTATCTCAATATACATACTCTAATGCATGTATAGCTACATATATATGTATATATATGTATATATATACAATATATATTTTCTTTGAACGGGGGGAGAGTAGCATAAAAGAAATCAATCTTTCTTGAATATATATTTTACCAAGAATAGTACTGGCAATCTTTCCTATGTTACTTTGATTATTAATCACCACTTTGTCTCTCCATCTTGAACACATGAAGACTCAAAGATTTCTCAAATTTATAAGAAGACAGGAAAGCAAAACTCAGAACAGAAGCCCTTTCTACTTTCCAGGCTTCACAGAACTTTCTTACCTTTCAGCACTTCCATTTCTTTATGACAATTGAGAAAACACTAAGTATATTGTTGTGACATTCACTGATTTATTAAGTCCCTAGTCCCTAGTCTGGTATCATGTCCACACGTGCAGAATAACAGCTATTATTCCTCCATATCTTTGTTAACTTTTATTATTATTTGAATATAATTCATTTTTAAATCAAATATACATTCTAATTAAAAGACAATAAACCTCCAAAGACATTTCACAAAATGAATTGTGAAAGTCTCTAAAATAACTAGAAGAAAATTAATGAATTGATAGAGAACAAAAGGACAACCCAAAGGTAGAATGACCAAAAGATCTTAGTTCCTATATTATTAACTTGCCTTCAGTCATGTAGTGTTAGAGCTAAGCTTCAGCTCTACTCCGAGATGTAGCTCAGGTAGATTGCTTGCCTACACGCCTGAGGCCTAGGGCTCAATCGCTAGCCCTGGAAACAAGTAGAAAGTAAATCTTCAGAACATTAGCCTCCAAAACTACTGTGTGTCTAAAGGCCACACTTATCTTATTCCTGCTCAGATCTTCAGCCACTTGTTAAAAAATAAGGGCCTACTTGAGAGTTATACCTAGTATAGCCCCAGGTCAGAGGCAGCATAATATATCAAAAGAAATTGAGTTTTAGAATATCTGGAATTGAACTCCATTTCATCACTTGACAGGTTCTGAGACTTTGGGACAGTTATTGAGCATCCATACACCTTTTCATATCTGGAAAATGGTATATGACCTTTCAGATTTTGATAAAGACCCCTGTAATCATATTTATATAAAATCTGGCTAAGCAAGTGCTAGGTAGCATCTGTTATTAGGTTCATACAGAAACTTCTCTTATGACTTCTAAACTGCAAGAAGTGGACCATCCCCTGAAGGAAAAGTCCATCTCAATCACAACTCTGAGGAGAACACTTATTTTTTGCACTCTTTAGAATTCTTTACAAATATCTCTCAAGAACTGGAGTGATAGATAGCACATCGGGTAGAGCGTTTCTCTTGCACGTGGCTGATCCGGGTTCAATTCCTCCATCCCTCTCAGAGAGCCCGGCAAGCTACTGAGAGTATCCCGCCTACATGGCAGAGCCTGGCAATCTACCCGTGGCATATTCGATATGCCAAAAACAGTAACAACAAGTCTCACAATGGAGACGTTACTGGTGCTCACTCGAGCAAATTAATGAACAACAAGAGGACAGTGCTACATATCTCTCAAGGTCTTTGATGAAACAAAGAAAAGCATTCCTTGTCAATATTCATTCCTATTATCCATACTATTCTAAGATTCAAATAGGCCTAAGAAAGTTTCTAAGAATCTGACTTTCTTAAATGTCATTTAAGTGGGATCATTTCTAAAGGATTTTTTAAAGGGCCCATGGATGGCTCAGTGCTAAAAGTACCTGCCTTGTAAGTATGAGGCAACAACTTCAATTCTTGGCATTCTCTCACACTCTTGAGTATGATGCCAGAAGCTCTGTAGCTTAGGATCCCTGGCACTACAGTGAAGTGTGTGATTGTATGATCGTTGGCTCATGGTAACCAAATGTGGTTATGACATTGCAACTAAAGAGCAGAACCGCTGGTGAATGTTAGAACCAGTGTGTGAGCATGGCAGGAATGGGGATGCATCTCCCAGTCATAGCAATTTTTCATAGCAACAACCAGCACCAAGAGGGAAGTGAAGGGGTATGTAAAAATAACAGCAAAACTCTGATTAGCATCCGGTCTGCGTGTTAGGAATGGTAAATGTTGCACTTAGCTGGAGACTAGTAATATCTAGGAGTAGTTTTTCTGGGGACTCTACAGTCAGTTATTCTGTGCTTTATAATCTAACCTTAACTTCAGATGACAGTTTATGTACTGTTCTTAGGTAAAAGAATTGGTTATAATTTAACAATTTCTAACTCATTGGACAATGGGAAGTATAACAAGCTTTTACTCAAGAAAAATATATTTTAAAAGTCTAAGATATATCTTTTAGAAAGTTCCGAAACAAAACCAAAATCTCATGTACTTTAGGGTTTGGGATCATTTTAAATTCTTTAAACTTTCTGCCTTTTCAAGAAAAAGTTACTATATGTATATAGCCATGAGCCTTTGGCTACATTGTTTTGCTCGAGCAACAGAATTGAGTGTTCATTTGTTATTCTCATACAAGAAAAAAATAACAACAAAATATTCCTATTAATAGGAAACATTTCAAATACCAAGATGTTGCATGCACTTTTTCTTTCATTGGGAAAGGCATTTCATAAGTAAGACTAAAAACACTGTCCAGTTGCAAAAATAGTCACCATTTGCTGGGGGTGGGGGAGAGAGACGTTTGTATGATTTGTTGATTGAGATACACGCACATTGACTTCTATGCTTAATTTAAAAAATTCAACATTGAAACCAGGGGCTAAGATGATTTAAATCCCTTTAAGCAACAGAAAAAATATATATCCCCTTGGTCTTCTTGTGTTCTATATTGTGGAAAAGAATATCTAGACAATTCCCTGGATAATGTTTACTTACACATCTGGCTAGATAATAATTTTAATAAACGTCTAAGCCTGAGCCTAAGCCCATGGGAGGCGAGTTGTAATGCCAGGTCCACTCTGGCAGCTCATGAGAACAAGCCAGGCTCTGCTTTCTGCCTGGGATGTCATCATTTTGTGACTATGAAAGCATACAGCCAGATACCATTCCGGCAGGTCATTGTCGCTACAACTTGCTCAAACAGAAATAAAACAGTTTTTCATGCTTATTGATCTCAGACTTTGGGCCATTTTTATGCTCTGCCGACCTGAAGTTCACTAAGGATGTGTTTTGTAAAGGGAGCTGAAAGTTTTCTTTCTCAGGCATTTTTGCAGGCGTTTCACATTTGGGCTGCATTTCTTTCTTTCTTTCTTTCTTTCTTTCTTTTTTTTTCTCCAAATGCTTTCTCTCCATGACTTTAAAAGAGTAGTTGATCTTTAAGTAACACATGTGATATTAGTTTTTCCATTTTAAAATAATCACATTATTGCAGACATTTTAATAGCTGTAGAGGTTGCTATGTATTAACATGATTCATGGTCCTTGACAGCACTGTGTCTGAAAATCCCCCAGGAATGCAAAATACAAAACTCCACACACGTTCAAATTTTACTGCCTGCAGCTAAAAGAAGGGAAAGAACTTAAAACTGTTGAAACCCTTCAACTTTAAAAGCATTAATAGATGGTCCCAGGGGATTAAATCTAAATCTTAATGTGTAAAAATCAAGTTAATAACCAGAGAGATTAATATGGCTGCATTTGATTATTGTGATAATGCAAACAATTAGTACTGCTAAAGTAAGATGTATTAGCCTCCTCCTTGCCCCTCACATCAGCAAGGCACTGGAAACAAATGGAAATAAAATATTTTACTTGAAGGATTTCTGGTTTTTTTTTTTGCCTTTGTCTTTTGTTCACTGTAGCTGATTCACTTTTGAAATTTTATTTCAGACTGGAATCATGAGATCTTTTCCATTTTTAATTGCAATTTCTATAAAATGGATGGGAATAACCAAACATCATCAATTTCCTAATGTGAGAAAATGACTCATTCATACTTCCTTAATATCTGGTACTTTATAAATATTTACGATAAATGAAAGCAGAAGGCTGTGGGAGGGAGCACCTTGAGAACAGGGAAACAGGAAAAGTAAAGATGCCATGTGAGGTACATAATATTGTGTTTTCAGCTGAAAGGTTTTTCAGGCACCAATAAGTAGCCCAAGATGGTAGAGGGCCACCAGGCCAACCTGCCTCAGCAGCACATGGCCTGTGTTCTACTCAGATGGATTCTTGCCTTGTCCTTTATTATGTGTAAGACAGAAAAATGGGCTGTGGGTTGGCGGGTGTATGAAAAGAACCAATGTCAACCAAGACATGAGAAGAATAACTCAGGCCATGAGAAACTGTGGATCTTACATTGGGTCAACATTGAAGTGATGCTGGGAAACACCTGTTCTTCCAATGAAACTGACAGAAAAGAAATGTAAGAAATTTTTTTTTAAAGCTGGACAATCAATCGCGCGTAGTCTTAACAATAAGCAGGCAATGTAGAATAAGAGAAGTTCATCTGAAATACAACCGGGGGCATCCGTGTGGTTTTTAAGTTCTTGAGATTTAAAATTTATATTATTTTGCTACTGAAAGGTGAAATTAGAGTAAAATGGGTGAAGAATTAATAAGATATGTTTTGAAGCAAATGAAAACAAAGGAAACTTAGAGAGAGGTCATTTTAGTGATTTATTTGGGGGGTGGAGGTGCGCGCAGACGTGTTCTGGCCTATGTCACATGAAACCCTTTATTTTGCGTCTCAGTTCAGATCTGTGTTGTGCATCAGATGGGTGTCCCATTCGTTATTTTTGTTTAAGCAGTGTCTACAGGGAATTCCAGGGGACCATTTAATAAACTACCACAACAATGGAATATCTGTTCACTTTTCTTCAGCAGAGTTATCTGAGAAAAGTGTGTTTAGAGGTGGGGAGTGGGGAGCTGTCAGTAGCTGCGGCTCCTGAGGCTGGCAGCCCTGTGACAGTTACTAATATCAGGAGATTTAATGTGTTTAGTCTAGTTGTAAGGTTTGTGATGTGTTTTTGATTTCCTGCTTCAGAAATGCATTTTGGCTAGGAAACAGTGAGGCATACAATTCTGTTTCTTACCATACCCCCGACAAGAACATGTTACCTTTGTACCCAATTTATATCGCATAATAAGTTACCAACATGCAGACTGAGAGTCTTGCTTCTGGGTTATTCAATCAGTGTGTGAACAAGAGCATCAAGGTTCTGAGTGCCTGAGTGCAGATGAGAAGTTGAACATAAGTCAGCGGGCACCTAGCTGGGTTAGGGTTCCCCCACACGTTTCAGTTCTCTTTCTTATCCAGGCTTATTTGTCTTTCTCACTAGGAGCTGAGAAAGTGACTTATTGTCTTTTAAAATTTTGAACACTCTTGGAAACATTTTTGGAAAAGATTCTATAAGCTATCTGAAAAATCTGAACAGAACACTTTTCTAGTATCTGCAGCAGAGAAGGGGTTATGCATTTTTTTCTTTTTCCTGAGACTCTTAAAAACACTGGTGGACAGACGTTAATAGTGGTGACAGGATTCGTGTTAGAAAATGTATGCCAGAAGCTCGACTATGAATAACTTTGTAAATCACAGTATCTAAATAAAAAAATAAAGGAAAATATTTGTACATGTTTCTATAGAAAAAAATAGTTTGTCCCTTTTCCTAATCAGTAGTTATGGGGGTGGCAAACTTTGTTATGGGTTTGTGTATTCTTCAAAGTGTTTTTTTTTCTGTCTCAAATTCCTTTTTTTACCCTGGAGTTTTACTCATGCATCAAGAGAGAAAAACGGGGGTACAAAGTTAGCATCATTATTGTTTTCTAGTTTGGAAATTAGATTTACTTTAACTAAATGTTTAATAAACATGTGGATAATAATAATTGATTTGGTGTAGGCAACAAGAAATCAAGGAGAGATACTTATAAGTAATCTTGTCAGACATTTCTAATTTGTTTTTCAGAAAACTACATTTTACTCAAAAGTTATTTATGAATACGCATATCCCCTTTACACAAAGCAGTATAGTCTAAATACAGATTTCCCCTGCTATCTGAAAGTGCTTTCAGCTGGGGGGGAAGGAAACTATAATAAAAATTATAGAAAAATACGTTGAAAGAGTGATGATTGTGTACCAAGAATGAAACTTTGTCTGCCCCACTCAAGAACATCACCTTAATAACCACAGCAAAAAAGACTATGTAGCTATAAAATAATGCTATACTTTTAAAGCAAAGATGAACAGCGGTTCAAATGTAAGAGCACTAAGAAAATCTTATAGAAATTGTGGAGAAATGGTGGTGGGGGGACTTACAAAGGCATTGCAATTCAGAGACAACTGCATGCTTTTTTTTTTGTTTTTGTTGTAATGTATTTCCTTTGTCTATGGGAAATAGCAGTGGAATTTCCATGTTGAAAGCATACTTTATATTTGTTATTTCAGAGTTCAAAAAAAAAGAGATCATGTTTCTTTACAGTTCAGGTCTTAAAATTAAGCATGCCTGAAGGGTAGTTGGGGGTGGTCAGGTCTGCCTGCCAGTGTCCAGGTCAGCGGCTTCTGGATGAGTCCACCTTTGCAAGAGCAGGAGGATTTCCCGCTGTTTTTCCAGGAGTGACCTAGAAGGAGGTTAATGATTCCAAAGAAGGCCTTTTCCCTCAGGGAAAATTTCATCTGGTGACCCTTTTCTCTATCTGTCCATTTCTTTTATGTCATAGACTCCCTTCATTTAACTTACATCCAGTGGTTTTATTTTCTTCCAAAACATGTTTGAAGTGACTGCTTTGCTTTCAATTAACCCTTGAACTGAAGCATTTCTAAATGAAACTTTTGTGCAGTTGACTAAAGGATTCAAGTTTTCCCTTCCAATCTCTCTGTTGCTTGAGGAAGAAAGAGAAAAAGTGAAAGGGAGAGTGAAAGTGAGGGAAGGAAGAGAAAGGAAGGAAGGAAGGAAGGAAGGGAGGAAGGGAGGAAGGGAGGAAGGAAGGAAGGAAGAAAGGAAGGAAGGAAGGAAGGAAGGAAGGAAGGAAAAAAGGGAGGGAGAGAGGGAGGGAGGAAGGAAGGAAGGGAGGGAGGGAGGGAGGAAGGAAGGAAGGGAGGGAGAGAGAGAGAGAAAGGGAGACTATCTTATAAACCTTATAATTGGGGAGTCCACAAGCAGATTCTATTTGTCTTACTTTTTTTTTTCTTTTTGGGTTACACCTGGCAATGCACAGCATTACTCCTGGCTTATGCACTCAGGAATTACTCCTGGTGGTGCTCGGGGGACATATGGGACTCTGGGAATTGAACACAGGTCAGCTGCATGCAAGGCAAACGCCCTACCCGCTATGCTATTGCTCTAGCCCTTATCTTACTTTTATTATGATTTCTCTCAGTGGTTGCACACAGAGACAAATAAACAGCACAAAGAAATACTGGATTAATTGATAAACTCTTTTAAAATATTGTTTGGGAAAACAAAACACAGAGCTCTTAGATAAGAACACAATGGCGGTTACTAGAGAAAGGAGAGGGAGAATGGCCAAATTGCTTAAAGGAGATCAATTTCTAAAGATGTACACCTGATTCCCATATCATCTCATAAACTAACTCTACTTAAATAGAAAATTCAAAAATAAACGTTATTTGAGATTTGTGTGTGTGCATGTGTATGTGAGAGAGAGTTAAATTTATCGATGTGCTCAGAGGGCCAAGATTAATGATGAAAATGGTTTTAGTAAGAAATGTAAGTGATGACAAAGGTCTCTTCAGAGAAAATAGAAGATTATGAAAAAATATCAACCTTATCTATCCAGTTTGTCTTTCCCTACCTGAAATATTCAGACATTAGTGGATCAAATTCAGTGTCAGAATACAGTAAAATAAAACTATAATTATCTTATTATTCTCATGGGCTCAGACTCACGTGTGCAATGAGTTCTTGAGGGTAAAGAGAAAACAGAAACTGCCTTGTGCTCAAAGTTGCTAGTTTTTAAAAACAACTTTTTATTCTGCAACAGACCCAGGATATTTTCAGCATGATCATGTTACTCAGTTTTACTGCCAACATAAATTAAAATGGATATTTCTTAATTTTTAGCATTATAATGTTCCATTTTGGAAACACAGTTAATCCAGAATAATGCGATTCCTGCAAATGCATAACACAGTCTATGCATTGGTTCTCTAGTATTGACTATGCTATATTGTCCAGAGAATTTGATGTTTTTCCTCAGGGTAAATGCCATTCAGAAGCAGCTGAAGATAGAACCAACCACCAAAGAAAACTCCCGTCCCTCAGCTAAACAATTTCTGTAGTCTCACTTCATCAGTAGCGTGATGGAGAATCTACAGAGTTCTTAACACTGCATAAATGATAGCTTGGACCAATCTTTGCCCTCAGGCTGTCATGAAGCTGTGAAAAACATTATCATCATGGGACAATTAAAGACCAATTATATGTGAGCTTGTGTAGTGCTGGCTATGAATTCTAGAAAAGGAAAAAATATTAGCAAATACATAATATCATTTTATGAAGTGCTTTTACATATACCATTAGAATTTCTGCAAGTTTCTTGGAGCTTTCATTTCTTGAGAATTATAATAGTTTTCCCATATCTCACAGGATGGTTGGGGAAATCTGATAACATGGAAATATTATATGCCAGGCGCTGTGCCAATAGCTTCACAAGTAAGGAAACTGATACCCACAAAGTTATACAGTTTGCCTTGAGTAAAAGAGAAAATTAAGTGGCAAAACTGAGACTTTTATTCTTTATTATGTATAACATCTCACATTGTTCAAATTAGCAAATCTAAGACCAAGCTTACATTGTCTTCCTCAACCCTTGTTTGTCATTGTTATACCTAATTTGACTGATGACATTTCTATTTCTTTATCTACTCAAACCAGAGATCTGAAAATTGCCATTTCTCCCTTCATTTTTATATCCAACTAATCTCCAAGGCTTAAATTCAACCCCTAGATTCTCCCTGAATGAGCTACAACTTTATCCCCAATGTCAATACCTATAATTAGAGTCTTATGCTCATATGCCTAACTCAATGTAATTGTCCCTAACAGGTTTCTTTGTCTTTCTTTTCCTCTTTCCCTGTACTTTACCATAGTGATTTTTCCAAACCACAAATCTGATCCCATTGTTCCTCTTCTTAGAGACTAAAGAGCTTTCAGTGCACCATTACCACCAACTGCGCCTCCCTTCACTCTTCCTAGCCCAGCAGTCGCAGAATTTTTGTAGTTCTCTGCATGTTCTCATTGCTATCCCTTTGCACATTTTGCTCCTCTCTTGAAAATACCAGGTATCCCTCAACTGGGGACATTCCTGGACATTCCTACTTTTGATCATCCTATACTCAGGTACATTCTTAAGATAGAAATCCCAGCTATGCTAACCCCAAATGATGTCAATCATTCCACTCTCTATGATACAGCTCCAGATCAGTGTTTCTCTCCCTTTCTCTGACTGTGGCCCCCCTTTTGTTTTTTTCCTCTCTGCTCCCCTTCCAACCTAAGATCTGGCCTCCTAGTCTCATGCTGTGGCCTCTTTGGAATATCCTGGGGTTCCATGTGGGTCACATATTCCTGGTTGAGAAACACTAGGCTAGACCATGTATCTTCCTGGTATTCAGCAACTTACTTATTTGCATGGGCTGGAGCAGTAGCACAGCGAGTAGGGCATTTGCCTTGCATACAGTTGACCCAGGTCTGATTCCTCCGCCCCTCTTGGAGAGCCTGGCAAGCTACCGAGAGTATCTCACCCACACAGCAGAGCATGGCAAGCTACCTGTGGCGTATTCGATATGCCAAAAACAGTAACAACAAGTCTCACATGGAGATGTTACTGGTGTCCGCTCAAGCAACGGGATGACAGTGATAGTGACTTATTTGCATGCCTGCCTCCTCCCAATATCCTAGGAACTGCTTGAGGGAAAGGAGTTTTTCCCTTTGCAATTGTACACAGTGTATAGCAAATAATAAACTGCCTATAAAAACGATTTTGAATTCCAAAAGAGTGGGTGGTCATTTGAGCAAAGTGCTGCTGAAGTGTCAGAGAGGCAGAAAGCAGAGAAAAACTAATGATACTGAAAAAGAGAGGGGTAGTGATTATTGATAACCCCCACAAGAAATTGTCATGGGCATGAAAAAGAAATACATCATTAGGATTTCAGAATATTATCTAGATTTTGAAATATTGACTTATTTCTAAATGGTGAAGTATTTGTCTATAATTATCTATTAAAATTCTTCTTTATTAGATGCATATTTTAGTCCATAATTGAAAGGTTTGTTTTATAAGCTTATTTATAAAAAGTAGCAATTGCCAGGGCCAGAGAGATAGTATAACTGCTAAGCCAATTGCCTTGTACTTAGCTGACATGGGTTCAATTCCCAGCACCACGTATGAGCACTTCCAGGAATGATCCTTGAGTGCAAAGCCAGGAATAAGCCTTGAGCACTTCTAGTATGGCCCCTAAAGAAAATAAAATTTGAAAAAATTTAAATAAAAATAAAAAATAATTGCTTAATCTTTTGCTTCACTTGTAATACTGAAGGCCATTTTGAATTTTCAAAATTCTTAATTTGAGTGTTCAAGACTGATAAAACTCTACCCTTCTCCTCTTTCCCTCTTGATTACTCTTTTTAGTATACATGCAATCACATGTGTATATATATAAATGTATGTAGTATGTATATATATACATATATTACCATGCAATTCATAATTTTATAAAATGGTATTATACGACTAGTTGTCTATCCTTCAGATCATTCCAGGCTGCAGAATACAAATAATCTGAACAGTTTACGGTAATACTCGGCCAAGCCAACAGACTGACCCTGCAACAGAACCTTTCTGACCTGTCAAGTAATGGCTTAATCCAGCTGGACCTCCTCCTATGCAAGGGCTCAATCGGGTGGGCTGTGGGGGTCTCGACCTACCAAAGAGCACCCCTCCATCAAGTTCATAGCATAGCACTGTTTAGGCTAACATATCCCTGCAGAAATCTTTCCACTGTTATTTGATTTTTTTTCCTTTTCCCTGACCAGTGTCTGCTCTGTTGTGTTTTTATTAAAGTTGAATCACCAGAATTACAGCAATATTTCAGCAGTAGATGCTCAATGACTTTACACAAGAGTTTGCTGATTCTTTCTAGCGTTTTGTTGACTTCTTGACTAAAGTCACACAAGACACACTTGGGTTTCAGTAGCCACATTTCAAGTGTTTATTAGCCACAGGTCACAACTGGCTACTATGTTGCAAAGCATGGAGACCATTTCCAGTGTTTCAGGAAATCCCACTGGGCAGCAGTGTTCAAGAGGGTGGGGGCCAGCAATAATGAACAAACAAATAAATGTCTTAGGTAATTCAGAGACTGTCAAGTATAGTGAAGACAGAACAAATTTGATGGAGTAGGAAGTGCAGAGGGTTTACATCCCAAAAAGAGCAGTGAAGGAAAGCTCTGAGGGCTGATTCTTCCTGGCAGAGGGCAAAGCAAGTGCAAAGGCCCTGAGGTGAGAAGGTGTGTAGTGTGTTTGAAAAATGGGAAGGTCAGGGTAGCATGAGTTCGGTGAAGCAGGAGAGCTAGGGAGAAAGGTAAACGTCAGAGAAGCACAGGAGTCATAGCCTGCAGGGCTGTCTGTGCTGTGAGAGGCCTCCATTTCTGTCTAATTGCAATGGAAAAGCACTGGAGAATTTTAAACAAGGAGTGACATGACCAATTTGAGTTGTTAAAAGACTGTTCTAGCCACTTAAGACACATGTTACAAAAAGTGAAGTCCCAGGGCTAGAAAGAAAGAACAGATAAATATAAAATTCTAACATCATAAAGAATTATATATAAACCATGGACTCATCACTGATATATATATATGACCCACTGATATATATCTTATATATCACATATAGAATATATATGCCATACATATATGTTATACTTAATATATCACACACAGATCAAGCATTATATACATTTCATATATCATGTGTATATATTATAAACACCACAAAGTATTTATAACACCTACAGCTTCGTGTACCCTCACTAAAAAGACTACTATAAATTCTGTCTCAGAAAGCATAGCAGGGCTACAGCTAAGGGAAAGTTGGAATTTCTGTCTTATTGGAGATCCTTCCTATCATGCCCTCCATGGGGGTCAACAGAGAAGAAAGGATATCAGTGCGTAGACAAATTGTGGAACATGGGGCTCAGAAGAAGCAGAAGAGACAGTGGTGGGGTCATTATAGAAGGACTACCTGAGAATTTTCAAAACATTGAATTGACAAGGCAAACACACACACACACACACACACACACACACATCACCATCACCACCACCACCACCACCATCACCACCACTACCACCACTGCAACCAGCAGCCTGCAAATTGTAAGGAATCATATGTGCAGGAATAACAGAGGATAGGGAAAATAATACCTAAAAAGACAAGATGGGCTGAGAGCTAGAACAGGACTTAAGGCTTTTGTCTTGTACCCTGCATCCTGCAGGTCCTACTTAAAACCCCTGGCACTATATATGGTCCCTGTGCACCCCTAGGGGTCACTCCTAGGCACATAACTAGAAACAGCCTCTAAACACAGTTGGGGTGTGATCCAGACCCCTCCAATCTCCTCTCATCCCTCAAAAAATGAGGTAAGGAAAGGAAACTTGTTGATACACACACACATATAAATTCTCTAGGCCTGCAGAGATTGCAAATAATTTTAAAATAAAAGTAGCAAAATATATGCATCCCCTACAAAGTTTCTAATGTGAGAAAACAAAATGATTAGTCAATAATACATAAACATACAACAATGGCTAGTGCTGAAATTATGTTATGCATATCTTTTAAAAATAGTTGGACATAATTCTTCTGTGAGTTAATTCTGAGACTTGAAGCAAATCCCTTAGTATGAGACTACTTCCATGTTAGCAAATGAGAGGCATAAGGTTGATTCTTATGCTTATATATAGAATGAATGAGAGATGGTACTTAAAATTCTAGAAGGTCTGGATATGATGTATGTGCACACACTTTAGAAGTGGGCCATTTCTCTATAACTTGCTTTTAAAAGATCAGTGTAAAAAGAAAACAAAGGTGGGGGGAGGAGAAGAATGTGAAATGAAAGTTAGTGCTATTAGCCTGAAGTAAGTCAAGGGAAATGAGCACTAATTTGGGAACATTAGCTGGATATGAGCTATTGTATGGTTAAGGCAATGTCATACCATTCATTATGTGTGCTGAGAACTCATAAATATGAAAAAAAAAAGTGGAGAAACTAGATTGCCTGGAAACATGCCATGTGGGGACCAAGTCCACTTATTTACTATGTGGATCAACCTAGGAACACTTTCCACTTTGACGGCTCATGAGTTTCAAGACAGATAATTGCAAAATGCCAAACATGAGAGATTTCAAGGCATTCACTTCTATAAACCATGTTCCTGCATGTCACTAGTACCTGTGATGTGTTTGTGTTCCTTCCTCTAGGCTGGGGGAGCTTCGTGCTGGTTGGGAATAAGAAGAACATGGAATATATTCCTTAGTGCTGGTTGGGAATAAGAAGAACATGGACTGTATTCCTTTTGTTATCATTAGCAACCTGTGAGACCGAGACCATGACTTTCTCTGCTATGAACCTCAACTTCCCATCCTCCTTCTGACTGGTAAAACCCTACAGATCCTTCAAGAAGCTACTGAAATGTCTCCCCTCCAGGAGTGTGCTTACATCTGTAAAGCAGAACAAGATTCTCTATGTGTGGTGCTTGCACACATAGAAAGTTCTAGGAACAGAATAGATATATAATAATGGCTATTGAATTGATGATGCATGTTTAAACAACTCTGCTGATAGGAAGCCAAATAGGCATAGATAGAGAAAAGGAAAATAATCTACCTTAGAGAGCATCTCAATAAGATAGATAAGCAATGGTGAAGTTCAACAGGAGGAATTTTTGGTACAGTTGGACAAAAGGAATAAAGAAGATCCAAAGAGAGAGTGTGTGAAGGAGGAAAGACACATATAGAAAACCAGCAGTTGGGAAGATAAAGACATTCAGAACATAAACAAAGATTCAGGTAGAGGGAGAAGCTCAAAGAAAATCCTAGAAAACAAGAAAGGAAATCATGAGTAGGCTGTTCTGTTTCCACCACAAGATTGGAAAAATTTAAGAAGAAATGAGAACCGGACAAATCCAAGTAACTATATTCAGGAGGAAAAATATAGATGATAAGAATTAGGATAGTGAGTGTCTTCGTTGGGACTGAAATAAAGGATATAAGAGTAGAGAAGATTAATATTTATAATCATTAGTTCCACACATTTAAAGGTTCCATTAGGAAACATTATAGGAGAAAAAGCTCGAATGACTCTTGGAAAACATGTGGCAGAAAGGGAAATGCCACTCTCGGGCCCTCCAGTGGTGCCAGCACCAGTCCTGGGTGCTTTGTAAATTTATTTCTTTAGGCCAGAAGTGTTAATCTAGGCCTTTTTATACTTGCCCAAAGAAAACACATAAACACACTCTTTCACTTCTTCACACACCTGACTGGAAAATGGACTATAATAGATGGCAAGTGGGTGGTGAGAAAGGAATAGTGGTTAATGTTTATGCATAGACTATTATTTTAGACAGTTTGTGCTAAAAAGGGAATCCATTTGGTGAGAAAGTTGAAAAAGAAAAACAAAATTATTACCTAAAAGAGGATATTAAAGCCTCCAAGGAAAGCACTGCTCCTAATGGGGAACTTTCCCATTAACTTGAGAAAGAATTAATGTATTGCTTGATGGCATGACCATTGGGCATTTTCACCCCTGTACCCCACTACTTTATCCCTTTCCTCTTGGAACAGTAACGCCACAGGTGAGCACTTCTCTCCTCCCATGGTGGATGACAGTCCTCGACTCTGGACCCTGGCTGGGACATGGGCATAGTTAGCTCAGCCAATCAATGAACCTGAGGCTTCTGGGAAAGATGGTTGAGGCTGTGTGTAGCAGCAGTGCAGAGCAAGATGCAACACTGAGTTTTGACAGTTTTAAGCCGGTTTTATTGCTTTTGCTTTTTCTGACACCTTTCTCCAGCCTTCCTTGACTCCATCAGCTGCTGCTTATTCTTGTTAACCTTTCAATAGATTACTTTCTGTGTAAGTTTGCTTTATGACAACAACAGCAACAAAAAACAAACCTTACTATAGATAGAGTTTACTTAATGTGTCAAATTTTAATACTTTATTCCGGGTTTTGGGGAAGTGATTAGGTTATGAGGGTGAAGCCCTCATGAATGGGATTAGTTCCCTGATGAAAGTTGGCCCCATGGAGGTCCCTAATCTTTTTGGTCTTGTGAAGATATGGTGAGAAGATACAGTGACTGCTGTTGATATTTTGGGAAGTAGCGGCCAGAGAGATAGTACAGTATGTAAGGTGCTTGCCTTACATCGGGCTGAGCTGGGTTCGAATCCCTGGCATCACATATGGTCCCTGAAACCCACCAGGAGTGATCTCTCAGCACAGAACTCAAAGTAAGCCCTGACCACCACCGGGTGTGGCCAAAAACTTCTGATGAGTTAGGATGCAGGTTCTGTTTAGACGCTGAATTGGTCCGAGGTTTCTAGCCTCCACAATTGTGAGGAGCAGTGATTTTTCCTTTAGAAGTCATTCAGTCTATGGTATTACATTATAAGAACCAAAGATGAAGATTCCACTAATACACCATTTGATAGCAGTGATCACTAATCAAGTTTTAGAGACATTTCTAGATGTCTAGTTTTAGATAAGTACTCCTCAGATAGTTCATTTAATAATTTTTTTAGCAAGTATTATGCCTTAAGAATTATGCTACAACCCGAGAAAAGCTATTTCATAGAATAGTGTCACTATTTACGTAGGCTAATGGGAGAATCAGCTATATCTCATATTAATTATATCATGTATACTTACATATGTATAACAACTCCATCCTGAGTCCCATCTCTGCCAAATTAGCACTGTAGCACCATTGTCCCATTGTTCATAGATTTTGCTTGAGGGGGCACCAGTAATGTCTCCATTGTGAGACTTGTTACTGTTTTTGGCATATCAACTACGCCACGGGTAGCTTGCCAGGCTCTGCCGTGTGGGCAATATACTCTTGGTAGCTTGCTGGGCTCTCCGAGAGGGACTGAAGAATTGAACTTGGGTCGGCTGCATACAAGGCAAAAGCCCTACCCCCTGTGCTATAACTCCAGTCCAAATTAAATGGTATAAAATAACTTATGTTTATTAGTTGGAAGTCTCTGTGGGTCAGTGTTTGGGGAGATACTTAACTTTTGGCTATTATTCTCAGCAGATTATGACAAAGTATTACTAGGAGTTGTAGGGTCTCTTCTGAAGGCATATATGGAAAAAGAGCTTGATCCTTCTTTCCCTCCCTCCATCCCTCCTTCTTTTCTCCCTCTTTCCCTTCCCTCCCCTTCCCTTCTCACCTTCTCACTTTCCTTTACTCTCCCCTTCCTTTTCTATTTTTCTCTTTTTCTTCTCTTTTTAAAATTTTTATTTTATTTTTTGTGGGTAGGGGTAACAAGGATTAAATCCAGAGTTGGTGTTTTTTTTTTCTTTTTTTGGTCACACCTGGCTATGCACTCAGGGGGTACTCCTGGCTCTGCACTCAGGAATTACTCCTGGCGGTGCTCAGGGGACCATATGGGATGCTGGGAATCAAACCAAGGTCGGCTGAGCGCAAGGCAAATGCCCTACCTGCTGCGCTATCACGCCAGCCCTAAATCCAGAGTTTTATACATGCTAAGGGCAAAGGGCGGAGCCATGTGAGGAAGTTTAACATTTTAAGTTTCCTCACATGGTTGTTGGAAAATTCAGTTTCTTTTGGCCTATTATTGGGCTGAGATAACCAATTTCTTACTGACTCATTTCCTTACATTACAAAAATGAGAGAGACAGAATGAGAGCGCGCGCGAGAGAGAAACTTTTGTTGTCTGAGCTCCAAAATTTTGGATTTATTGTTTAAAAATCATAATTATGTTCCATATCTTTTATTCCAAACCATCCAGTAGGTGCAGCCCATGGTCATGATGTACCAGCATGAATAGCAGAAGGCAAAGTCACTGGAGCCATCTCCATTGCAGCTCAACTCATCTCCCTGCAATTGTTATGGCTACTTTGGCATGTGAAGGCTGAAAGTGGGAGCCAGGTAGAATGAAGGAAGAATAATCAAAGGACACTTTTAAGAAAAAGCAAGGCTTCAATGAAGTCCATACAAAACAGTTATTAACAATGGCTTTTAAGAATTAATTAACAAAGACAAAGTACATTTGGATTCCTTACACCAAGAACTAAGATCCTGTAAAACCTTTGACCATATTTCACACCTTCAGAGTAGGATGGATGCATTAGTAATGCACACTGCAATCAGACTATAAAAAGTAGAAGGGGAAGGTCCTTAACATATACAAAATATGGGAGAGAGATAGTTTCCTGAGTACCTATAGGAGGGTTCCACACACAGAGCAGGATTTAGGGCTAAATTAACCTCCAAGAGCAAATTAGAAATTTAGGAATGTGATTAGGGAAACTTGCTAATTTGGCAGGTACAAATCATCAAAGAATGAAAGATTGACAATGTTTAAGTATGCCTCTATAACATAAAGACAAATTTGGAAAACTATGCTTTGATTTGAAAGCCAGTCCATATATCTAGTCAATAAAAACGGGAAATAATCCCACTGAAAGTGACTCATCTGATGTGGGTGTTTGAGAGGAGAAGGTAGGTTGTGATTTCCAACAAGAGAAGATTTTCAGACAGAATAGAGTCAACAGGAAAGAAAGGCAGAGGCATGCTGTCAAGAAAGATGAAAACGGGAAAATTAGGGAAGAAGGCCTCCTTTAATCCTAAGGGTATGTTTGGGAGATAGAATCATGTAAGACAAAATTAAGAAGAGAACTAGAGGAAGGCAAGGAGAAAAGAAAAAATCCCTGGGAAATATGGGGGGTGGTGTCCCTATGGAACAAATTCTGCCTCATCAAACGTTTTTAATTCCATTTTTTATACATAAGTTATAACTGGTAACCTCTGTTGAGACTGTTTTTTTATTGCCTTATGGAGAAGCAAGGCCAACATGATTAAAAGACAATGTATTCACTTCCCAGGAAAGAAGAGCTCAGAATGACGAACTCAGGGCTTTTCTTCAGAGTGACATTTTTATGTTAGAATTTTAATAAAACATAAGAAGAACGAGGAAGAAAATGGGGGAAAACATTTTTAAGTTTCATTTTCCTCTCTCTGGATGATGGTAGGAGGGGCCAGTACCCTTTCAAAGGAAAAAAAACAACAACAAGTGATTTCTCAAGGAAAGGTAGAATATGAAAACAACACAGAAATTATCACATGGGGCACTCAGAGGGATTTGAATACCCTCAAAGGATACCACTATGTATATAACTTGAGCTAAAACTATTCAAATAATATAAATTTGAATGGTATTGGAAAAATGTGAAATTAAATAACTATATAATAGAATTACGTAGATATTAAGTTTTGAAGGTTTCCATTAGCTTATCAGAAAGAAGTAGAAGCCCATTGGTCAAAGGAAATAAGATGCAAGTTTTTAAAAAAGAGCTTAAACCATAAATAATATATATAATAGGAATTGTATGTTATATTTTTTCCCTTAAAAGAATATTGATAACCCCTCTTCATTATATATTGAACCTATCAGATTTCTAGTGCTGAGGACTAAATAGCATTAGTGTCCATAGGATAGTAGGTGTCAAAAGTGAGACAAAGAAAGATCACTATTTTTAAATTGATATCAACTTACAGAACCGAAATTTTGAAAACCCTCAAGAATTTCTTTGGAAATTAACCAAGTTGGATTATGACTTTGAAAAGTAGAGGACTGCACATGGCTCTTCTGAATTAAAAAATAAAAGGAAAGAAAAAGTGGGCCTGAGAGATAGTACAGCAAGCAAGGTGTTGGCCTTGCAAGTGGCGACCCCATCTTCTTCCCAGGAAAGAGCTTAGAATGACGAACCAGGACTTCTGGGCACCCCATGCAGTTACCCCTGTCCCGAGCCCCACCTACGCCCCCCCCCCCCCCTGCCAAAGAAAGAAGAAAAATCAAGATTAGAAAAATTTTGAATCTGGAGATTTATTATACTTATCAAAATTCAAAATAGTAAAACTGACATTGTAGGCAGGTAAGAATGGAAGGTCTGTACACAGGAGTTTAGCTGAGGTGACATTTCTTATCAGAATTGCCTATTAATTGACATCTCTGCATGGCTTTATTTTAATGGTATTGAAGGTCCATAAATATTCATTTAGGTACCCAAATTTTGTGAAGTACCTTCTGAATTGTCAGACAGATAAGGTGCTGTTCAGTAAAACTATAGGCAGGTGAATTGACTGTGTGTTCTCAGGCTTTGAGAGTGTTAATTCATATGATACAGAATACCCATTTCCTATTTGCAGAATAGCAAATAGTTTATTTTATTTAGCTCTGAAAAATTTCAAACATGCATGATCAAAATGCCTACTCTTTTAAAAACTCTATTACTTTACCTAAACTTCTTGTGAATACATCTGCCATATGATCACAACCTTTCTATAACATTTGTCTATAACTTTTATAGTACGAGACCTCAGCTTTATAAGAACCTCTTGTTATTTTCATGTCTAAAGAAACAAAATCCTCAAAAATGTATTAAGACAAAATGAGACAGTGTTTGAGTTCTTTGAAAGTACGTTTTAATTAAGACAATATAAATACTAATTTTTTTTAATGAAGAGGAATTTTATTCATTTATTTATATGCTACCACTATATCACAGCAAAGAAGTATGTATAGATTTTCAAATTAACGTTCAAGTAGCTGTTGTTCACAGGTGAACACATTTCCCTTTGCTATGTATACCTTCTAATTGTACATTTAAAATTTATCCTGTTATCAATTGCAGCTACCATTTATTACTTTTATATCTCTTTCTATTGTCTCTAGATTTGAATGAAAATATTTGTTTGTGAACTCCAGTGAAAAATAGATATTTTGATATTTTAACAATTACACTAAATTATCAAAGCCCTCTGTGCTCATTTGTACAAAAGTTTAAATATAAAAATTTGTGTGTACAAATCAAATTACATGTTGTTTTAAATGCATACATTCAACTCATATATGCAATTTAAGAAAAAAATTATCCATAGACATCGTTATCTGATTCCATGTAACAAAAATTTTTGTCAAATATTTAAATGAAAAACCAGAAATTTTTTCTGGTTTTAAAATGTCAGCATCTCCTAGATAAGTACCTTATATATTTAAATATGATTAAGAATACATAGAGTTGCCTTTAATTGCCTTAAAGTTTGTCCTAATTTTTAGTTTGTGCCAGTAAGTTTTACAAATGTATATTATTAGCAACCCTTAGAAAGGTGGATTCATTTTCTATTAACAGCTATTTTCCATTATAGTCTCTTTTAATGGTACATGCTCAGTATTGGTTAGCAGATCACTTACCTATATCCTTCATTTAGAATTTTCAAATGAATATCGCCCGTTTTTTCCTAATGTTCTGTAATCTATTTTTGAGGTAGTCTCATATTTTAAAGATACTTTCAAGTACCTTTTTGTTATTTACAAATGGCATTCTATCATAAGATCCCTTCTTTCTCTTCCTAACTTCTACAGAAGAGAAAAATTACCCCCTTTTTAAAATTGTTTCAGTGAATCCACACAGACCTTTGGAGTGGTTATAAGCGCCTCGGAAAGAAAACAAAGTATCAAGCTTTAAACATTTCTGTATGTGCTGTAATTACATTTAAGAAATTTCACTGAATTACATTAGTGCAGAATAACATAAATGATGTATGTGTGCATTTTAAAGACATTACTTTCTTAGTAGACTATCACAGAACAGGAAAGTACTTATGTACCATACCAAAAATTTTACAAAGGGATTCAATGATTTGCACTTTATGAAAGAAATGAATGTCAAATACAGAAAGCTGGGGAAAAAAGGTTGAAAACAGTTTATTATTTCAGTGGCAAAATACATTGCTATATTTAGGTATTTAGTACAGAATTTTCCATTTGAAGTCTGTAAACACTTCTGTTATAAAATAATACTACCACATATTTAAAAACACAGGTAGGAGGTGGGGACGGAGATGGTTATTCAGTTATTTATTGAGGACAAGTGAACCCATGGTGGACAAGTAAGGAAGAGGGTAGAGAGTAGAATTTTTGCGTGCTGAAAACATAGCCTTCTCCTATATATCACTGACACTTTGCACAAATGTTGATAACATCTGTGAACAAATGTTAATTTGAAAGCCTTTTCAACATTTACTATTTTAATATATTAGAATGTAGACAATGCTTGCTTGTTTGCATACATGGCACATTTTTCATGTATTAGAATATACACCATTATACATTGTGCATCTATAACACAGTTATATTCTCCACACACACCTTGGACTCATATGGCTTCTGATGGAACTTCATTCCTTCATGTAACTTGAAGTTCATTGTTTTCTAGAGACTTGAGAGATAGTACAGCAGGTGGGCAATTGCCTTGCAACTGGTCTACCAGGATTCAATCCCCAGCATCACCAAAGATCCCCAGAGCACCGGGGAGAGTGATCCCTTAATGCTGAGCACAGCAGGGCGTGGTCCAACACCAAAAAACAAGGACAAAACAAAAGAAAGAGTTGATTCCAAATTGCTCTTAAAAGAAAGTTTTTGTGAATATAGCATACTATTACTCAGGCAGATAACATTGTAAGTCTTGAAGTAAATTTGGAAAATTTTTCTTTAAATGTGGAACCAGCCTTTAGAACAGCCTGAAAATGGCACATCAAGTTGTTACAGAACACAGAAAAGTCAGAGAAATCAAATATATGTTGAGTATTTTTACATAAATTTATGAATAGTAGTTTCTCGGTAATTAGATTCCAGATTTGACATTGTGACTTAAAACTTATCAATGAGATTTACGCTTTGCAACTGACATTTTAAACTGAAGATTTACTTGAACTGCTACCTGTTTTCTGTAATTAATTCCTTTGAGGTAAGTTTTCATAGACACAGAATTCCTTTAACATTAATCCCTCTGTTAGCAATATCTTTCTTTTTGGAATTAACTTGGAAAAAAAGTTAATCTTTTCCAAATAAATTTCTCAGTTTTAGGTATTCAGTTTGCTTCATTCATGCAAGGCTTTCTTAAAACTAAAAAATATCTTGAATATGAATGTTACAGTATCTGTGCAAGAAAAAGGCTGGAAGTTAAATAAATCATGCATTAATAAGAATGCAACGTTTAATTAAATAGATGCTTAAGTTTTCTAACAGAGGGACTGAGTAATGAAGAATCTATCTTATTTTAAACTTTTTACTATTAATCATGTTATCTGTACTATAATATTATAGGCTGCATATATCTT